>NW_028270190.1:17202977-17502977 GCF_037043375.1 Chiloscyllium plagiosum
AAAGGAATCTTCTACTGTCAGCATTTGAGGAGCGATGGAAAGTGTATTTATTGTCATCAGGAAATTAAATAGAGTAATGTCCACTGTCTTACTTGGATATGAATGTAAAACTGAAGCCTGAAAGTCAATGACAGCATGGTTCGAATAATGTTGGTAACTTTCACGTTTTTAGTTTTGGAAACTGGATCTACGGGGGAGATGGGATCTGCGTGCGTTGGAGGTCTCCCAACTGCAGAGAGACACTCCATATTCCTCCTGGTGTTTATGTATCGTCTGCTGTGCCATAGATAACGACACTGACAGAATACACACCCCCCGCCACCCAGGCTTAATTTATACAGGCAACACAGAAAAGGTTTATCCCGTGCAGTAATCTGTAAAAATTCGAGAGGCCAAGAACTATTTAAAGTAAAAATTAACAACTTTATTTCTTATAGTATGACAGAGACTAATTAAATAACAACTACTTACAACTACTTCCTTTAGGGTATCTTTTACTTTCCCTTCTGCAATACTTATCTGATCAAACCCCCGAGCAAGATTTCCCAAAAAATCAAATTTCCAAACCAGGCAGTTCTCGAATTTTCCCTTTGTATCTTCCTCTGTCGATGCTAGTCTTCTCAGGAACTTCTGTTTCACAGCTCATTGATAGATATATATATACCTTGAAAAGAGGTGTGTTTCGGGCAGGCTGTCCATGCTGGTAACTTGACAGTTATCCCCTCAACTGTTCAATTTTAACCAGTCTTATCTCCCAAAGCATTGGATCGTTTCATTGGTTTTTAATATTGTCAATAGACTACATTCAAACTTGATTGTAGTTTGTTATTTTCGGATACAATGTAAACGGATTGACCGAATCTGATTTGATTTTGTATCGTAACAACTCAGCAAGTGCTACCTGCTGGACCAAATGATACACTGTAAATTTAACAGCACTCTGTCTGGTTGCCAATTCCTCCACTCTCTTAAAGGTACAGTGTACTTCTACACCTTCGTAACGGCCCTCCCTTTCAACAAAAACGGAACCACCATAATGAAAAGATGGCCTCTTTTTCCTTATTCTTTACACACATTACCCTAACATACAGATAACTTTAACTTCTCCTTGACTTTATTCTCAGATAACTCTCTCTCTGTGTGTGTGTGTGTGTGTGTGTGTGTGTGTGTGTGTGTGTGTGTGTGTGTGTGTGTGTGTGTGTGTGTTAACACTAAATAAATGCAACTGGCATCTAAACTTTATCAATTACATCTGCAATACTGCATCTGCGATTACATTCCTATGACCTGCTACATGTAAAAAACTAAACGTCTGTAACATAAGACTCCAACGCCATAGGCCCATATTCTGATGTTCAAAGCTTTCTAAGAATGTAAGATGATTGTGATCCAAGTATACATTAATCTCCAACGCATTGTTCGTGACATTCACATTATAATGGTGTAAGGTGAGTGCCAATCTCAACAGTTCTTTTTCTATCATAAATTATTTCCTCTGTTGGATGTTGAGCTTTTTCGAAAAGTAGACAACGAGCAGATCAATCAAATCTATTCTTTTTCCCCCAGTCTTAAACCACAAAGCAACAGATTGTTTCATTGGTTTTAATATTGTCAATATACTAAAGTCAAACTTGATTCGAGGTTGACATTTGGGGCACGATTTAAACAAATGGGCCGAATTCGTATTTGTTTTTGCCATCATAGCAACTCAGCGAGTGCTCATTGCTGCAGCAAATGTTACATTGTAATTCTCCATCACTCTGTGTGCTTGCTAAGTCCTTCACTCTCTTAATGGTGTCGGACAGTTCCACATCCTCATAACAACGTATGAATTTAAGTGACGAAGGAGTGAACTACAAGAACGTATAGGGGACATTAAGGCATATTAATGCAAGGACAATGAAATTAATAAATGTGGTCAGAGATAGGGACAAAGCATAAAATTACTGAACATTAACATTGTGCAGAAAAATACATTAGAGCAGTGTGGGAGTCAAAGCTGCTGAGGTGCAACTGGCGATTTTCACTTGAAATGCGAGATTGCTGCTTTTCAAGAAACGTGGTGAAGGAATGTCAGAGATGATATTAAGATACGGGGACAACAAATGAAATCAAACCAGCCTTTGTAATTCCTGAATTCAGAATACAATAAAAGCTGAAACATTCAAAGATGCTCAAAAGGTTTTAAACGGACTTTTGTAATATCACATATCCGGGATGAAGTTTATTACTGACACACACATTTAACACGATTTTCCAAACAAGTAACATTAGCAAAAATTGCACCAGAAAAAAGTCAGTGGAATTGGATTTATAAAGTTCAGTGTTTTTCGAGTGACACAGACACGGTAGTTTATTTCTGTTCTCTATGACAGGGCTGACGATATTTTAATGAATCTTATGAAAGGAAGCAGAAATGGGTCCGTTATGAATGAATGAAGAATTTGAACTTGTATGTGTGGGATCAAATAATTTCCGTTTAAATGTGCGTTTTCATGACTTTAACATTTCCAGTCTCTGCCTTATCACAATAAATACTTGTTAATTTTTGCATGTTCTTGAATGTAGGTTTCAGGTTTATTTCTTTAATAGTAGCTATATAGCCTACAGAATTAAAGGGTGGTCAGTTATATAAATGCACAGATAGACAACTAATGAGAACGACAGAGAGGAAGAGAAAGTAAGAAGGGAAAGAGATAGAGAAAGAGATCGAGAGAGAGATAGAAAAGAGAAAAAGAGAGAGAGAGAGAGGGAAAGATCACAGAACCATGGGATTATTACCGGATAGAAGGAGATCAGTGGGCAAGTTAGATCTTAAAACACGCGACATCTCCGAGTTTGAACCTTTTTTTTGCACCATTTACCTGAATTCTATTTCTATAGTACAATACTCTGCGTCCTTCTTTCCCTGCAAGAAGGCAAACCTGTACGTGAGGAATTTATACAGTGAATTACTTTCAAAGTGCTGAGGACAAACGGAAGGTAATTCACAATAACGTGGTTTCTTTCATCATAAATAGCTCGCCAATGTTTAATTCACCACTGTTATGCCTCAATTTTATTTTCTGGTTGGGCTAAATCAAATATATTTCTCCAATGTTCCTAAATAGTTCGTAATAAGTTGTTTTATTTTTGTGCATGGTAGACTGTAATGAGTGGTATGCTGCCATTAACTATTTACAGTTTAAATAAGTGATCTGTGAGCAGTAACAAGTGTCAAAACGCAACTTTTGCGGATCATAGTAAAGTAGGTGGGAAAGCCGACAGTGATGAGTCGCTAAAGTTAGTGGAAATGTATACAGGTAGGAGAACCTGCCAGTATCTGAAAGTTGGAATTTCATGTCGATAAGTGCAAGGAGTGACAATTCGGCAGTAATAAATTATTAAAACGGAAAATGAATGTTAAAATGTCAAACAGATAAGTGTGTCAATGCAGAGGTTCATTGTTGTCCTAGTAAGTGAATATGAGAAATGAGGTATGGACATGTAATATTTAATTAAAAAAAGCAAGGTGGAATCTTGATATTTATTGCAAAAGAACTGGATAATAAACGACAAGCAGCGTTGTTATATTTCTGTGAGACCACACGAGGAACATTGTGTCCAATTTTGTTCTCCTTACTTGTGATAGCATCGAAAGCAGTTCACGGGAGTATAATCAGGTTGATCTCATGGATGAAAAGGATGAAGTAAGAGGAGTGATGGAATATCTTGGGCTTTTAATCGCTGAAGTTTAGAAGAGTGAGAGAGGATCTAATTGCGCTCCATAAAATATTAAAGAGGATTGATAAAGCAGACGTTAAAAAAAATGTTTTCTCTTGTGCAACAGTCTCAAAGAAGACATCGTAAATATAGAGTGGAGGTTGATTCAACAATAAGATGAGGATAAACTTATTTTCTCACAGATTTGAGAATCTTTTGGAACTCACTGCCTCTGAGTGCAGTAGAGGCAAAATCAATCAACACGATCAAGAAAGAAATGTATATGTTTATGATGAAAAGCGGGATAAAATTGAGGGAGGGACATTAGAAAAGTTGAAGTGACACCAGAATAAGTACGGTCATGGTTATGGTGAATGACGAAGCATTGCATTACCTATTCCCACTCCTAATTCTTAAGTTCCGATGTTCCGACATTCCGATGACACATTTTCAGAACGAGGAGAAAATCATGTTGATTATTTGCGTTTATTTCTTCGAAGTTCTACATCTGGTTTGGAGTTACAGATGTCGTTGACATAGTAGCGTTAGACTCCTGTATTGCTCATTGCAGATAAGGTTGAGGCCTTGGGAAACAACTGGCGAGTTTCTGATAGTCGAGGTCTGCAGTTCTGGAGTGTTGTGAGAGCCGTTGTGCCTTTCGTGCTGAGTTAATTCAGTAACACGTATCTGACAAGCTTTACCATTTCGTAGAGGGAATCTGGAATAGCATTTCAAGATGAGGTGACTGGATTGTCACATTTTGGTGATTTCCTGGCCTCCTTCGGCGATTGGTGGCTTTTGGTATTCAGTGCATTTCCATGCCTGTTCCTACTAATCTATTGCTCCATGAGCTCCAACACACTGTGGAAATTGTTACGAATTTCTTCATACTGTTTTTCTAACCTAAATTGATTGTCAGTAAATTCTTCAAACCTTTGTGCACTCCACACCATTTAGAGTCTTTTCTTTCACAGCATCATATTTGAAACTTTTAATCTGTGCAAATTCTTTGGTAATGTTCTTGCACATCCCAATAATCCGCTTTTTGTCCTGTTCCACATTCACTTGATAGTATGCCAGTTACGACTGAATCGAAGACGTTATTGTGGAGACGATGTTGCAACGTGCTGAACTCATCCATTGGTGTTCTGTGATTCCACAAAGAATGACTTTTAAGAAGGGATTTACATGGTATTGAAACTCAGTGGCAGTCAAAGAACATATATACTTCTGCAACCAGATTAGTTGTGTTTTGCCGGGAATCGGTGAGGTGGTGCTGTCCCTATTAATCGGAGAGCTTTGTACTCCCATGGGGAGAGTTTCCATGTGTCCAAATTTGCGTCAATGAATGCTTGGTGAGGTTTTGAAATATTCTTTGAGTTTCACTCATCGAGACCAAAGGAAGGAATTCCATGATTCCGACTGCTTGGGCATTGTGGATATCTTCTTTGGAAGTTACAGTTTAAGCTAAATGCCAAATTATTGCCAGGACCTATCATGTTATTGCAACCACGGCATTGATGCGCCTGGTCCCTCTCAGATTTCAGTTGATAGCAGTAACAATATAATTGGGGAGCTGTTTGCGGTGAATGCCTACAGAGTGGTTCAAACCCTGTTTACCACCTCAGCTGGAAGACCCTGCTGTCCAGTTTGCATTTGATTATTTTGGTTTCATTTATTCAGTATTCTTTCCAAAGCATGAAGATGTGTATTCGCTATGGACATGTGAAACAAATAGTGCAGCGTGGAAACAGTAATCTTCAACATTCAATGAAACTGAATTGTCTGTACCAGATAAATTGAGGTCAGACACAATTCTCTGTCTGGATGACTGATCAAAGAAGAGATACTAAATTATTTAGGACTACAATGATTGGAGATTGGAAGGTTTATAGGATGTCAAAGAAACCTAAAGGAACAGTGAGAGACTGGAGAGGATACACACATGATGATCAATGAGTCAAGATCCTGCGATCACAGTTTAAGCTCACAGATCACACTCGTTAGAGCTGAGATCAGGAGAACAATTTATAACCAGAGACGATGAATGTATGGTATTCTCTCTCACAGAAAACAATAACATAAAGACGAGACAAACGCAGTAACATGTGAGCAACTTGTATTGCTTCACTTTAACTTCTACGTTATCAATGGAAGAACGGTATATGTGAAGCAAAAGTGACAACAGAATAGTGGACAGCTCTCGCGAAGAATACAGGCCTGCTGCTGCTGCTCCAAAGGCCCACATTGAGGGTCACGTTGAAATTGCTATATCTGTTCTGAATCACCCACAATTAACATTCTGCCAATATTGGACAATGTGTTAACTCAGTGAAGAAAATAGTAGACTTTCAGAACTATTACTTCCAATTTCCTCCTAACAATATGTGGGGAATAAGTTCATCCCGAATTATTCAAATGCGGTTGTTTCTTTGTTTCTGTTTCTTTGACGACCTGAAACAGTACTTAAGTCGATACTTACGCATTTCAGTGGGGCGTAAAAGGTGGTGATATCAAGCCACTCTGGATACAGGCATTCACAAAACTCAATTTTTTTATATTGTGTGCTTCTTCAAACAATGTGCTTCTTCAACCTGATGTTCAACATATTAGCCGAATAAGGTTGGCAAGAGGACAACTGCAGGACCTTAGTTTTAGATAAAACTAACTAAAGTAGGAATTTTTGGAGAAACTCATTAGGCCTTTTCGCATCTATGCAGAGGAAACAGTGTGAAACTTTCTAGTCTGATAAAGAAGACTATCAGAAGAACAATAGGCACATGTTTCTCTCCAGATTAGATTAGATTACCTACATTATGGAAATAGGTCCTTTGGTCGAAAAGTCCACAGCGACCCTCCGAAGAGAAACCCACCCAGACTGATTTTCCCTCTGACTAAAACACCTGACACTATGGGCAATTCGCCTACCTGCACATCTTCGTACTGTTGGAGGAAACAACACAGACACAGGGAGAATCTGAAAATTCCACATAGACAGTCACTCAAGGCTGGAATGGAACCTAGATGCTGTGAGGTAGCAGTGCTAACCACTGAGCCACCGTACCGCCCTTGTTGGTACAACGATACGAGGATGTGATGGTATATTTTTATTTGTTTCGGGTCTTCTTATTTTGCAGTACTTTGGTTTATTTTGTGGATATGTTCACGTTGATGCCAGCAGATATCAAAGGATCAAAATTAAATATTCCCCTGACAATTCCATTACATTTCTATCAGGGCCACAGGGTCAGTCATGCCAATGGGATAGGGCACAGGCACAAATGTTACTGACAAGCAGGCATGCACTGCAAACTATCATTCTTTAAATGTGCTTATGTTGGAGGATAAAAAGCATTACTGTGACTATAACATGTCCTGACTTTCGCTCCCCATCTGTAAATATTATGAGTGCGAAACCAACATACATTTGAGGCACAGACAGGAGGCAGGGAACAAGTTAGCCAGTTTTATTCAGACACGAAGGAGTGGATGAACGATAGGGCCAAGACAATCCCTATCCCACCCCCACACACACATTTTTACATGCGATGATACGGCAAACAAAATATAAATGATACAGATCTTCTAAATAGCAGAAAATATGGGTGTGGAAACCGGGAGAATATTAGTAGCATGAGAAATGCTAAAACAAAAATTGGTCTGAGGCAAGTAACGTTGTAAATAAATGTTGTGTTATTTTGGAAGAGTTTGGCGGTTTCCTGTGTCAACACTATGCTTCCTCTCTGAGAACAGGGATATTCAACAAGGATGTGTTCCCCTTGTGTTCATGAATGGTGAACCACGCTACTACCAATGGAAGAGCTTTTCACTTCCATAAAGCTACCTCTAAGTACCATGGAGTCATTAAAGGAAATAAAAAGAGGCTTAAGCTGTCTATTAAAAAATTAACATTTGTTCCATCAGATCAATAGTTCCACCATGTGAAAATTCAATAGATATCTAAGAAGGGGGAGCAGGAACACCAGAAGAAGTATGTGTGAAATACAAAATCGAAACAAACTCTTTAAGGCAGTGTAAGAATTGCACAGGTTCCAATGATATCGCTGCTCATTCTTAGAAGGTTTGTAGATACCAGACTCCGTCTCCTCATATGACAGCCCCATTAACTCACAGACAGTCTGGCGAACTTCTATTAAACTTAAATCAAACAAAGGCATTGCGAGATTAAAAAATCCAAATGGTCTTTCACACGGTTCTGTAAGGAAAATATTCAAGACATTGTTACTCCTATCGCACAAATCCTCTTCTTTCTTACTTTGCTAATTAGTTGAACAACTGAGGTAATCGGATATTTCACCATGCTGAGGAATTGACCTCTGAACTTCGATTGTGTAACAACGTAAATAAATGTGTTCGTGCAGCAACTTAAATTTATCAGGATATATCCGGCTTGTTGAAGGATATATTCAGTATAACTGTAATCTCGGTGGTCTGTTCCTGTTACATTATAAAACACAAATTCAATAAGATACGTCAACCATAGAAGTAATAAGTTGCCAGATATAGTAAAAAGTAAGATTGCAGACTTCTTTCTGCTCTCCATCTCTGGGTCACTGTGATTCGCTGCCTTGTTCTGAACCCTCAGCTGCTTACGGACACGGCTGGCTACAAAAATATGTCTGACAGTCAGAATGTTGAGAATAAGAATTAACGCAAATGGAATTAATGGAGTTGAGGCTGTCACAAACCAATCGAAGATGACCCATCCAATCTCTGTATAGTAGCTCTTTTTCTCAACGCAAAATGTTGGTACATTGTTTATGAAAACTCCAGGTTCAACTGCAAAGTAGTGGGGGATGTTTTTTAAACAGACAAGAATGGATATTGTTGATAGGATTACAGTTGCTGTACGCTCTGTGCAGTACTTTCTCTTCAGATTCTGGCAACAAATGGCCACAAATCGATCAAAGGTGAAAGTTACTGTATACCAGACAGAACCTTCTATTGCCACACGGCTCAGTACAAGATTAACACTACAGGAAGCATCGAAGAAAAGGAAAGCACCCGGAAAGTAATAAGAAATGATTCTCCAAACTATTACGTATGTGACATTCACCAATAAATCTGCTGTTGCCATGGCAATTAGGTAACGGGTGGTGCAGATGGAAAGACCACATTTTCCCCGAGATAAGATCACAATTGCCACGACATTAACTGGAAGAAAGGAATAAAAACAACATGAATGTTGTTGATTAGGATTCCATATAAGTTTGAATAGTATACTTTGCGAAAGCCTTGTGGGTTGAATAAATGTATAAACCAACAGTTTATAATTGCATACATTATGTTAATTTTGTGATTGATTGGAGGTGATTGGCATTCATCGTTCATTAATCATAGTGAAAGGAACCAGCCACTTGACAAGTCTCTGGTGTATGCTTAAGTCATTGACTATTCTATTACTTATAACACAGTAGAAAAATTGGGTACATATGTATTCAAATATGCAAAATATTCAAATATGTTTCACTTGTATCTTTTAGGAAAGGAAATCTGCCAAACTTACTTGGTCTGGTCTGCATACCTCTCCAGACCCACAGCAATGTGATTGACCCTAAACGGCTCTCTGGGCAATGAGGGACGAGCAACAAATGTTGGTCTGTGCAGTGACGGACTCATCCCGTGAATGATTGTTAAAAAAGGCAAAATAAGCAAATAAATGACAAGTTTGAAGTATGTAAATTCATTAACCGTGGTAGTTTATGGAATATAGTAAAGCTGAAATATGAGGTATTTCTGGACATCATTGTGATTCAGAATAAACTTCTAAATTCAATTTCAACTGTTTCGATTTCATGGATAATGACCTTGACTTTGTGAGCTGCCGAGTGAATTCTCTCAATAAGAAACGCATCAAGGACTAAAAAAATTATCTGAATTATGACTATCAGGAGTTGTATGACCTCTGATTCTTTCCAACTAAAATTATTGGAGTCTTGAGATGTTTAAAATTTTGCTCATCATATTCCTTGATATGATTTTGCTCTTAGAGATGTACAACATGGAATTAATTCCTTTGGTCCCACCCATTCATGCCGACTGGGTATCCAAATCCAATCTCGTGCTATCTGCCAGCACTCGACCATATCCCTCCAAACCCTCCCGATTCATGTGCCCATCCAGATGCATTTAAACGTTATAATTGTACCAGCCTCGACCCATTCCTCTGGCAGCTTTTGATTTTTTTGTAATCTACATTTTACAGTCAGAACATAACAAAGTACAATTATTTTTTTTCTATTTGTTGAGGCAAAACAGCACAAATTTGTTTAATTTCAGAATTAGGTTTTACTGAAAAAAACAATAACTTGGAAGCGGGTCCATTAATCCTGAGCCAGCTCATTACTGTCAACAATGCCTGTGACTGTTTCGCTGGCATCCACAACAGACGATCCTCAAGCATCATCTTTTCTGTTGTGCCAATACTCCTCTAACATCACCGCTTGACCAACGGGATTTGACCAACCAATGTTAAAGTCGCATCCGTCGCTGATGGATCCACTTAATAGATATTGCTGTCATGCTGTTCTGCCACTTTTCAACACAGCAGACCCATTCAACAACGAAGACACTGATGCTCTATTTCCAGCGTTTGCTGTCGAGCAGACCTCGCAAACAGAACATCTGCAATGTCGCAGCTGCTGATTCCATGTCTTGTACTTGCTCCAGAAAAGGAAGTGAGGGGTGAACTCTCCTGTACACTATATCTATTCGAGATCCACACTCTGCTAGCCACTCAACGTCCGCACCCTCGGCTCACCAGAGGTCTGCGCACTGTACCCAGCTCGATACGACTGATGGTCCTTGTGCTGGACTTTGTGCTGCCGCTTATACCATCAAAACAAAGGAAAGATAAACAGGCAAAAAGAAAATGAGATGAAAGGAAAATAAAAAAAATGTTATCAGTGCAGATGAGCTGCAGCACAAAAGCCTTGTTCTGCCGCTATCTTGTTCTGGAACTTATAGCGGTACATTTTCATGAAACTACTGTGAAATACCTTGAATGAAATAATAATCTTCCATTTGATAAGCAGGCCGAAACGGGTCACGTAAATAAAGGTGTGGTCCCACCTAGAACTTGGCAGTTGGAGTAAGACGTCCTGACATTTATATATGAACACTCTTGCCAATAGGGCCAGCAAGTCTTTCGCCTTCCTGACGAACTTTTTGATTTAATGCTGCAATACTTAGTTAGCGATTCAAAAGTAGTTGATTGCAGTACGTCACTTATTGCATCGCAATGTGTGTTGAGGGAAAATGAGCGTATACGTCGAGCTGCAATGTTAAATTAGATTTGGACAGAATGCATGAATGGCGGTTTGAGAAATTATGGCGCTAATGAAAGTGAATTAATTCACTGATTTTTCCATCCAATTGTTGCCATCCATTTGTTGCTGTTACACGGATGGTGCTGCTAAGTGGGCGGCACGATAGCACAGTGGCTAGCACTGCTGCCTCACAGCGCTAGAGACCCGGGCTCAAATCCCGCCTCAGGCGACTGACTGTGTGGGGTTTGCACGTTCTCCCTGTGTCTGCGTGGGTTTACTGCGGGTGCTCTGGTTTCCTCCCACAGTCCAAAAACGTGCAGGCTAGGTGAAATGGCCGTGCTAACTTGCCCATAGTGTTAGGGGCAGGGGTAAGTGTAGTGGAATGGGTCTGGGTAGGTTGTGCTTCGGTAGGTCGGTGTGGACTTGTTGGACCGAAGGGCCTCTTTCCACACTGTAAGTAATCTAAAAAAAAGACAGAGTTTCTGGAAATTGACCTGACAACAGGGTAGTTACAGGTCGTTCTCTTCCAAATCAGGACGATGTATGATTTTAAGGGAAATTTGTAATAGACACTCCATCCGTGCACCGTCTGCTCTTCATCGCCTAGGTTGCATATGTTAGACATTTCAAAGTGCTGCAGAATCAGACATGGCCAGTTTCTGCAGTTGTGCCTTCGAGCTCTTTTCCATTTTCCATTATACATTTTTGATTCAGGGATTGTGATGATAGTGTTCCTTTAAGAGGTGAATTTTTCCTGTTTTCTTTTCAGGAACGTTCAACAAGATGTACTAGAGTATGTGGTAACGTGCATAGCTTTGAGAACTTCGAACTTTTGTTCGATAGTTGCAACAGTAGAAGCATCCTTGATGAGTGTGGAGAACTCTCACAGACCAGAATTTTTATGTTTTTCTTTGATCTTTTGTGTTTAGCAGTAAGACAGGCAGAAGCTATTTTCTCTTCTCTCCGAACACAGCCTTTTACACTTGACTTTAATGTTCAAAAGTTTACGGTCTATGTTAAAACTCTTAAAATGTTTTGAGGGTTCTGATTGATTAGCAGAGGAAATGGGCAATGATTAGGCGTTGGATAATAAATCAAATCCTGGATCCCAATATCAGTGGACGTTTGCGAGGTTAGAGAATGCGGATAAGAGAAATAATCAGGTTGCAAAGGAAAAGGGGATCTCATTGACGATAATAAATACAGTTGTGAAAGGCAAAAGGAAGTTAAAATAACGCTGTGGTGTTTTCACAGCAATAGAGTTGGCAATGAATGCGAATTATTTGAATATGAGTGTGGACAACATGTTAAGGGACATAATGGATGACTCCAAAATTGGTGGCATAGTTGGCAATGAAGGCTTCCGCAGATTACAGAGGGATCTGGATCAAATATGTCAGTGGACTGAAGAAAAAATGTCAGATGAAGTTTAGTTTCAATTAATGCAAGTTATTACATTTTGATTGATCAAACAATGTTAAGACTTGTACAATTAATATCAGGTTTGAATCGAGTTTTCGAACAGAGGGATCTAGGTTTTCAGATACATAATACCTTGACGTTTGCGCCAAATGTGGACAAGGTGATTAAAAATATTAGTATATTCGCCTTATTTGTTCAGTCCTTTGGTTAAAGGAGTTCTGAAGTCATTTTGAGGTTGTACAGGCCATTGCTGATGCCTCTTCTGGAGTACTGTGTCGAGTGCACTTGGCCGTGTTCTTTGAAGGATGTTACTAAACCGGAGACCATTCAGAAGTGATTTCCCGGATGTTGCTGGGTATAGAAGGTTTGCGTGACAAAGAAAGCCAAATGTAGGAAAACCAGGCAAGCCTGGAAATTTTATTGGTCAAGTAACAAAAAGAACAAGGGAAGTTAACCAACTGCTGCAGAGTGTACATGATGTTCAGAGGTTGACTACGGATACGTGCCAGATCTGCTTGAAAAATATCCATGCAAGGGTAACGTTTATTCACTTAGGCCATGACTATTACCGAAGGAGGTTACAATATTAAGGGACACAGGACTCTCTCAGTCTTTAGTGTGGAAGGATGGGGAGATATGTACTCCTGAGGGACTATTGGTAGAAAAGGTACCAGTCGCAGGGATTCCTGCTGAGGCAAGTGCTCAATTATGTAAAGTGAGGCTAGACAGTCCAGAGAAGAGTGGAGAATTATTTTGCATTGAAAATGACATAGCTGATTAACTGGAAGACGTGCTGCCTATTCTAGTTCAAACTCCAGTGGAGACAGAGGCAACTGATTACATGGATAATGTTTATCCTGGAATTGTCCCTGATTGTGTAATCACAAGATCACAAAGGCACAAATTCAAGCAGAAGAGTTTAAAAAGGCACAGATAAGGAATGGTGTTAGCCGAAACTTGATTTTATCAGACCAGTGGAACAGAGAATGAGCAAATAGGGAAACATGCAAGTAGCTTTAGCTCTGCTAAGCTGATTGAACTACAGAAGAAAGACGAGGAATTAAAAGAGTTATCTCAAAAGGCATTTGCAGATCAAGAAAGTTGAATACATTCGTGTGTGCTATTACTTTACAAATGATGTCTTAATGACGAAAAGGAGATCATCACAAATTCAAACAGATGAGAAATGGTCAGAGATTCATCACATTGTTTTGCCGACACGGTACAGAAGGGGGGGCGTGTTGCGAATGTCACAGCAGCAACCACTTGGAGGTCATTTCGGGGTGAGGAAAACACAGGATAAACGATACAGACATTTTTACTGGCCAGGGCTACACAAGGATGTCGTGGAATTTTTCCAGATGCGTAATGCATGTCAGCTAATTGGAAACGTACACGCAGTAATAAATTCCGCAACTTTAATAGCTATTCCTGCATTTTAGGAAATTTTCACAAGAATCTCGTTTGATTGCTAAGGTCGCTGAAATCAGAAACGTGAGAATAAGTGTTTATTAACAATAATGGATGTGACAACGTGCGGGAATCCCCTCAATCCAACATCACAGCTGAAAGGGCATAAAGATGAGCTACTTCATTTTTTTTACTAGATACGGACTGCCAATAGAGGTCCAGTCAGTTCAAGGATCAAGCTTCACATCCAAACTATTCAAGGACGTTATGCATAACTTGAGAATAAAACGTTCAACGCGACTACATATCATTCGAAATCGCTGGGAACGCTGGAGAGATGGCATCAAACACTGAAGACCATGTTGGAGGCCTATGGTCAGGACAATACAGATGAGTGGGATAAGGGAGTTCTGTTTATGTTTTTTGTGAACAGAGATGCACCGAATGAATCGACAAAATTCTGTCCATTTGAATTAATTTTGGGCATGAGTTGATTAAAACTGATTAAGGAGAAATTCATAAGTCAGAATTCAGAGAGCACTCATGCGCACTTCATGTCAAAATTTTGAGAACGGTTGAAGAGAGCTGGAGAGTTGGTTAGACAGCATTTAACAGTATCAAGCATGTTGTGGTTCTGTTCGCCGAGCTGGAAATTAGTCTTGCAAACGTTTCGTCCCCTGGCTAGGTGACATCCTCAGTGCTTGGGAGCCTGCTGTGAAGCGCTTCTGTGATATTTCCTCCGGCATTTATCGTGGCCTGTCTCTGCCGCTTCCGGTTGTCAGTTCCAGCTGTCCGCTGTAGTGGCCTGTATATTGGGTCCAAGTCGATGTGTTTGTTGATAGAGTCTGTGGATGAGAGCCATGCCTCTAGGAATTCCCTGGCTGTTCTCTGTTTGGCTTGCCCTATAATGGTAGTGTTGTCCCAGTCGAATTCATGTTGCTTGTCATCTGCGTGTCTGGCTACTAAGGATAGCTGGTTGTGTCGTTTCGTGGCCAGTTGGTGTTCATGGATACGGATCGTTTGCTGTCTTCCTGTTTGTCCTATGTCGTGTTTTGTGCAGTCCTTGCATGTGATTTTGTACACTCCATTGGTTTTGCTCATTTTGGGTATCGAACCCTTCGTTCTGGTGAGTTGTTGTCTGAGAGTGGCTGTTGGGTTGTGTGCTGTTATGAGTCCTAGTGGTCGCAGTAGTCTGGCTGTCAGTTCGGAAACGCTCCTGATGTATGGTAATGTGGCTAGTCCTTTGGGTTGCGGCATGTCCTGTGCGCTTCACAGGAGGCTCCCAGGCACTGAGGATGACACCAAGACAGGGGACGAAGCGTTTGCAAGACAAATTCCCAGCTCGGCTAACAGAACCACAACAACGAGCACCCGAGCTACAAATCTTCTCCCAAACTTTGAGTATCAAGCATACAACGAAACAGGAAGTGGATTTAAAAAATCACAAATTCGCACTTTTGAATTTGCGGGTCAAGTGTTGGTGTTACTTCCAGTGACCGGTGAGCTTTTAAAAACAATGATTAGTGGACCTGATCAAATCAAGAGTAATTTGAGTGAGGTGAACTACTTAATAAGGACTCCAGAGAGGAAAGCAATCTCACAAAATGTGCCATGTGAATATGCACAAAAGGTATTTTGATAGGGAAGAAAAACAAGACGAGAAGGTGTTCATGATTACCATATGGAAGAAAGAATCAAGTTCAGAGTATTCTGAATGGGCCATTCCTCAAAACAAATTGGACAACGAGGAAGCTGTCAACAATTGGGATAGATCATTGAGTAACTGTCCACAAGAAAATCAAAATTACCTGAAAGAGTCATTATGATCACACGGGGAGATATGCGGAAATAAACTGGGACGTATTAATGTAATTATGCATGATGTAGATTTAGGAAATCCTGTTCCAATTAAGCAATATCCTTTTCGGCATAACACCGTAAAATTGGCACAAGTTCAGAAGGAGGTAGATCCCATGCTCCAAGATGGCATAACGGAAGTGAGTTACAGTGACTGGAGCTTTCCCATAGGCATGATGCTAAAACCAGATGGCATCTAAGGGTGTTTTGTGGACTATCGCAAAATCAACACCGTTACAAATACTGAGGCATATCCAACTACTGACAAGTACCCCTGTCAGAGAACAATGCAACTTCGATTTACGTAACGCCAAATGGAATATATCAGTTCAAAGTCATGCATTTGGTATGAAAAAGACTCCAGCTATTTTTGAGGGACTGACTAGTAAGGTCGTTGCTGGTCTACTCAACTGTGTGGCGTGTATTGATGGCCTGGTCATGGGAAGAATATTTACTGCATTTATCAAACTTGTTCAATCGACTTTAGAATGCAGGCTTGATGGTAAATCTAGCTCAAAGTGAATTTAACAACGCAAAAGTTCCCGTCCATATTATTGGACAAATGTACCTGGAGGTGCAAAAACGTAAATAATCGGGAAATTTCCCACACCGTTGAAGAAAGCTGTATTCCAGTTCCCAAAATTGAGTGGATTTTGCCGATAGTTTGTGCTGAAGTTTAGCAGTGCGGCTGCTCCACTCAACGAATTGTCAAAAAAGGGCAAAAAGTTTCAGTGGACTGTGGACTGTCAAAAGGCATTTGACTGCCTAAAAACTGTGTAAAATTCTGCCTTGTTCTCTCTAATGAAAACAGCCTCAATTATTTCAACCTTTCCTCATAAGACCTTCCCTCCATACCAAGCAACATTCTCGTAAATCTGCTCTCAATACTTTCCAAACCTTCTACATTTCTTCCTATAATGAAAAGAACCAGAAATATATGCAAAACTCCAAGTGCGGCCACACCAGCGTTTTATATAGCTGCAGCAAGATCTAACATTCTGTATGCTTTCTTAATACCCCTACCAACATTGTTGGCAAATTTCAGGGATTTATGTCCGTGGACACCGAGATCTCTCTGCTTATCTGGTCTACCAAGCATCTGTCCATTAGCCCAGTGTTGTTTATTCTTGTTCCTCCTTCCAAAGTGAATCAGCTGATAGTTTTCCGTATTAAACTCCATTTGCCACCTCTCAGGCCAGCTCGGTAGCTTATATATGTCCCTCTGTAACCTGCAACATCCTTCAACACAATCTCCAACTCCACCGACTTTAATACCATATGCAAATTTACTAACCCTTTCTTCTCTACACTCATCCAGGACATTTATGAAAGTGACAAACTGCAGAGGACCCAAATTAGATCCTTACCATTCATAATTGAAATCCAGGATACACATTTCCTACCATCTACCGCCCTCTGATGTCTTCCAGCTAGCCAATTTCTGATCCACCCTCAATCCCGTGTCTCTGTATTTTGTGAAATAGCCTACCATGGGGAAACTTATTAAACGCCGTACATAAATCCATACACACTACATCAACCGCTTTACCCTTATACACACTTTGTCACATTTTAAAGAAATAAAACGTTTGTGAGGCACAACCAAGCCACCGCAAAACTATGTTGACTAGCTCTAATCGACTTATTCCTCTCTAGCTGATTATAAATCCTATTTCTTATAACCTTTTCCAACACTTTACTTACAACTGAAGTAAGGCTCACTGGTCTATAATTACAAGGGTCGGCACAGTGCGTTGTCAGGCCGACGAGGGGAGAGACCATTCTAGACTTGGTGATCGGAATCGAGCTGGAGTAGGTATCAGATCTTCTGGTGGGAGAGCATTTTGGTCATAGTGACCACAACTGCCTCACATTCTACATATTGTTTAAGTTACAGTTGTTATGACTGATGGCTAAATATGTCCCTCCGAGACCGGCAAGAAAGGGTAAGATAAAGGAACCTTGGATGACGAGATCGGTGGAGCTTCTCGTCAACAGGAAGAAGGTAGCTTACATAAGATGGAGGAAACTAGGGTCAAGCTCAGCTCTCGAGGATTACAGGCAGACGAGGAAGGAGCACAAAAATGGTCTAAGGAGAGCCAGAAGGGGGCACGAGAAAGGCTTGGCAGAACGGATTAGGGAGAACACAAAGGCATTTTACACTTTTGTGAGGAATAAGAGAATGGCCAAAAAAAGGGGAGGGCCGATCAGGTAACTTGCGTGATTAGATTGCTAACAGTGTGGAATCAGGCCCTTCGAGTCACACCGACCCGCAACCGGCCCACCCAGACCCATTCCCCTAAACCTATCACTACGGGCAATTTAGCACGGCCAATTCACCTAACCTGCCCATTTTTGGACTGTGGGAGGAAAGCGGAGGAAACCCACGCAGAGAATGTGCAAACCACACAGTCAGTCGCCTGAGGCGGGAATTAAACGCGGGTCTCTTGCGCTGTGAGGCAGTAGTGCTGGCCACTGTGCCACTGTACCACTCTAGTGCTCACCACTGTGCCAGACCGTGTGTGGAGTCTGAAGAGGTAGGGGAAGCCCTAAATGAGTTTTTTTGCGATTGCCTTTGTGAAAGAAACAACTTTGTAGTGAATGAAAACTTTGAAGAACAGATGTGCATGCTGGACTACATAGAGATTGAGGAAGCTGATGTGCTGAAAATTTTGTCAAGCATTAAGATGGACAAGTCACCAGGCCCTTAGCAGATTTGTCCTCTCCTGCTTTAGGATATGAGAATTGTGTTTGCTTCGCCACTTCGGAAGATCTTTGCATCTCGCTCTCCACTGGAGTCGTACCTGAGAACTGGAGAGAGGCAAATGCAATTCATCTCTTCAAGAAGGGAAATAGGGAAATTCCCGGCAATTACAGACCATTACGTCTCACGTCTGTCGTCTGCAAGGTGTTAGAAAGGATTCTGAAGAATAGGTTTTATGACCATCTGGAAGATGACTGCTTGATTCAATGCAGTCAACAGGGTTTTGTGAGGGGTAGGTCATGCCTCACAAAACTTATCGAGTTCTTGGAGGATGAGACTAGAACAGTTGATGATGGTCGAGCTATGGATGTGGTGTATATGGACTTCGGCAAGGCATTTGATAAGGTTCCCCATGGTAGGCTTATTCAGAAGGTACGGAGGAATGGGATACAGGAGAACCTAGCTGGCTGTATACAGAATTGACTGGACAACAGAAGACAGCGAGTGGTAGTAGAAGGAAAGTATTCTGCCTGGAAGTCCGTGGTGAGTGGTGTTCTACAGGGCTCTGTCCTTGGGCCTCTATTGTTTGTAATTTTTTTAATGACTTGGATGAGGGGTTGAAAGATGGGTCAGCAGATTTGCAGACGACACAAAGGTTGGAGGTGTCGTTGACAGTATAGAGGGTTGTTTCAGGCTGCAGCGGGACATTGACATGATGCAGAGATGGGCTGAGAGGTGGCAGATGGAGTTCAACCTGGATAACTGTGAGGTGATGCATTTTGGAAGGTCGAATTTGAAAGCTGAGTACAGGATTAAGGATAGGATTCTTGGCAGTGTGGAGGAACAGAGGGATCTTGTTGTGTAGGTACATAGATCCTTTAAAATGGCCACCCAATTGAACAGGGATGTTAAAAAAGAATATGTTGTTTTGCCTTTCATTAACAGCGGAATTGAGTTTAAGAGTCGTGAGATCTTGTTGCAGCTCTATACAACTTTGGTTAGACAGCGCTTGGAATATTGCGTCCAGTTCTGGTGGCCCTATTGTTGAAAATATGTGGATGCTTTGGAGAGGGTTCAGACGATTTTTCTAGGATGCTGCCTGGACTGGAGGGCTTATCTTATGAAGAGAGTTTGACTGAGCTCGGACTTTTTCATTGGAGAAAAGGAGGAGGGGATTGGACCCAACTGAGGTATACAAGATAATGAGAGACATAGATAAAGTCGATAGCTCGAGACTATTTCCCAGGGCAGAAATGGGTAACACGAGGGGTCATAGTTTTAAACTGGTTGGAGGAAAGTATAGAGGGGATATCAGAGGTGGTTTCATTACACAGAGAGTTGTGAGAACATGGAATGCGTTGCCAGCAGCAGTTGTGGAAGAAAGGTGATTGGGGATATTTAAGAGACTGATGGACATGCATATGGTCACAAATATTTGAGAGTGCATACATGAGGATCAATGGTCGGCACAACAACGTGGGCTGAAGGGCCTGTTCTGTGCTGTACAGTTCTATGTTCCATGTTCTAATTTCAAAATTCAATTGAATTCATGCTGAATGCCAACAAATCGAAGTGTGTTTCAATGACGGGAGTTGACCCATAATAATCGTGACAGTACTAGATGGTATCCACAATTCTGTCTGCACTCCCGAACAGTCAATGCAGTTACGAAGTTCGATTTATATCCTGTTCCATGTTTGGACGACTGTATTGAGGTGGTCAGAGAAGCGGCTTATACTTTGACCTTAGATGTACTCACAGGAAATTGGCAGGTACCATTATTCGAAAGAGAGAAGACAATTTTCTCATCCGTGACAATTAATGAACTATACCGATTTAAAGGCGTATCATTTGGTTTGAAAAGTCCGCCAGCCACGTTTTCAAAACTAAAGACTAAAGTCATTTTTGGATTATCCAATTGTCTGGTGTGCATGGATGACCGGGTGATGTTTAGTCACAAATGCAAAGAACACTTTCAGTATGTATTGGAATTGTTCTATCAACCTCAGGAGGAAGGTCTTGTCATAAACCCGACTGAGGGTGATTTCGGAAAATTCCAAGTCGCATTCCCGGGTCATGCCATTAGACATAGGCAGATAGCCCAACAGGATGTGAAAAGAGACGTTATTGAGGAGTTTCCCATTCCATCGACGAAGTGGGCAGTACTACCAATCCTGAGATAGTGTACTTTTTTTATTCGCAGTTTGCAGAGAATTTTAGAAGTGTGATTATTTAATTGACCGAGTTGTTGAAGAAATCTAGAATATTGTGGGAGATGGAGGAATGTCAGAAGGCATTAGACCGTTTTAAAACTAGTTCAATCACAGCCACTCAAAATGGGTGCCAATGAGAGAGATGTGCATGCTTGGCGTCAATGTAATGTATATGTATTGCAGCATATTTATAATGTAAGACAAACGGCTTTTTAAGAAAAATGAAAGCATCTTTATATATTTATGATTTTATTTTCGAGGGGAATGTGGGACAACGCTGTGTATTGTGGGATAACGCTGGGTTTACGATGTGTATTGTCCTGTTTTCTTTTAAGGGAGAGATTGAACAAGAAGCGTTTAGCAGCGTGTGATAATGAATATAACTTATTTCATTTTTCACAGGTCGAAAATAAAATCAACCTGGATGGGTGCTGCCAGTTCTCAAAACCAAGTGTTCTCGTGTTTTTGTTTGTTTTTAGATTCAGCAGAATCTGCTCGACTTTCGAAGAAGTAGAGACTGCTTTTCTCTGCTTCCCGGTGGAAGCTTGGGTTTCTCTTCCTACAGCTGGCATTTCATGCAATATAATCTGAATTCAGAATTCGACACTTTGTCCAGGGGTGTGTTTGTAGAATGTAAATATCTTATTACAGTTAATTCATGATAGTCACTGGATCTATTGTTCTATTAATTTAACAATATGTTTGTTATTTTAAGTTCGTTTCTCTTTTGTTAAATTTAAAGTATGTGTCTGAATAAATTGCGGTGTGCTTAACACCGATTAGTTTGACTTGTTGAATTACAGCAGGTGCCCAGCACTTTGCATTAACCTATAAAATAAGAAAAAGATAGGGTCTAAGTATGCTTCGTTTGGATAATAACAGGTAGCAATCGTTGAAAGATATTTGGTAACAGTGCCAATAATGCAGTTTGCTTTGTTTCAGATCTGAAATATTGTCTAAATCTTCTTAAAGCTTCAGAAGTTCAGGCACTTTGACAGTGTTCAGTCAGATCTTTGACCTGAATCCTAAAGACAGGGAAGATAAGATTCCATTTTAGATTAAATAAGATTCCCGACAGTGTGGAAACAGGCCCTTCGGCCAACAAGTCCACACAGACCCCCCAAAGAGTAACCCATCCCCCTCTGACTAAAGCACCTAACACGATGGGCAATTTCTCAGGGCCAATTCACCTGAACATCTTCAGACTGTAGGAGAAAACCGGAGAAAACCCACACAGACACAGGGAAAATATGCAAATTTCACTGCAACAGTCACCCGAGACAGGAATCAAACCTGGGATTCTGGTGCTGTGATGCAGTAGCACTAACCACTGAGCCACCCAGAAAAGCCTTCGAAAGACAGGATTGAATCATTTCTCAAACATATAACAGGTCTTGTTTCTCCAAGAGTTACAAAGTAAGTTCAGTTGATTTCTGTGGCGACTTGGACTCTCCAGGATGCTCATTATTGAGGATTCAGTCGTGACCATTTCATTGAATATTCTATTACTTTTTGGGCCTCACAGTCAATAAGATTCAAATACATCAAATCAAACGCGGACAATTCTGCACGTTCTGAAACAAAGCAGCCTGCATAACTGGCACTTTTCGCAAAACTTTCAAGAAATGCCCCCTGCTATCGTCCCGATCAGGTTTCTTCAAAAGTATTCTAGTAAGGTAACCGAGACACTTTCTTTTTTTTTTATTTTAAAGGTGAATGCAAAGTGCTGTGTACCTGATGTAAGTCGACAGGTCAAACTACTCAACATTAGACAAACAACAATTTATTCAAAGACGCTATATTGACAGACAAACCCGTCGTGCATGCCTATTGCTGTCAAGATCCTGAAATCTAGCTCATGATTCGTCTTCTCTTGGTTCCGCAGTAGCAGTAAATCAGTTTCTTCACATTTTCATTAAAGTCACACACACATTGGATTAACTTGTCACTGCAACACCACTCTTGCACTATCCCTGAATCAGATACAGTAAAGCACATGCTTCGAGGAACTTGGCTTTTCCCACTGATGGGATGCATAATTTAACAAGGCTGACTCAAACGATGAATCTGGGCAATGGATGATCGACAATAAATGTCAGCAATGTCAACAGCAATTGAACGTTGAAGAGGAATTTGCAAGCACGCAAGGAGAGTTGACAGTACAATATAATACGAACTTTGCTCGAAGAACGATCAAAAGTAATGCATATTCAGAGTTATTCTACAGGCATATAATCACAAAATTATAAAACAGGGAAACAGACAATTAGACCGAACATGTCCACATGACCAGATATCCGAAGCTCTTCTGGCCCCAATTTCCAGCATTTGAGCTATTATCCCTCTAAGTCCTTTGCATTCACCAATCAACCCAAATGCCTTTCAAATGTTGTAATTCTATGCGTCTCAACCACCTCCTCCAGCAGCGCATTCCATACACGCAGCACGACCTGCATGAAAACGTTGTTTCTTGCGTCAGTTTTAAACCTTTCACCTCACACATATTTGCACATCCCGACCCTCAGAAAAAGTCTTTAGCTATTCATGCCCCTCACGATGACCTCGGTCTCTGTAAGGTCTCCCCTCAGCATCCAATGCTTCAGGGAAAACAGCGCCAGCTATTCAGCCTCTCTCCATAACCCAAAGAAAGATCATAAACAATTGAATTTCAGTAGATTCATGCAATATCGTCCTCCCTCAATCCATATGTGACTACACTTGCACTCAGCCTTTAACTTAATTCATGGCCGATCAACACAGAGGTCAGAAATACAAAGATATACACGTCATCGGTGATTATATTCACTTACCCGGAACACCAAGTGAAGCAAGCAATGTGTAGCATATCTTCATGACACCGTCCACCAGCTCATGCATTTTCACAGTCAAGCGACGTATTTTGATGTTAAGGTCATTGGTCAAATCTATGTCAGCATATTCTAAGAACGTTTAATTTATACATTGTGGGATCGCCAAGGGGAAGCTAAACTTGCTAATTTGTTTGCTTTATTGTGAACCAAATTAACAGTTTGCTGATTAAAGGTAACTCCCTGATGACGTACAAGCAACACAGCACTGGGACAGGACTAAACACGTTAACTAAATGAAAAAAACAAATAGGAATTCCATCCTGTCAGCAATGTTACTTTATCATGCAATCTCTCCCAGTTCGATTTCTCAATATGAAGTTTTGCTTTCTTTCAATCTTCTGTTAAATATATGCAATATTCACTTGGCCAAAAGTTATTGCTGCTCCCAATTTGCGCTTAAGAAGTTGGTGACAAACTTACTTCCAGAACTCTATGGTTCAGGTGATGTTGATGAACATATGAACATATAGGGTTGATCGAAAGTATATGTTCTATTTATTAAGTCTTTCTCATAGGTTTGAGACGACAGACTTCCAAATATTCGCTTGTCTGTCTGAGCTCTAATTTGCTATAGCCTTGGGTGTGTCTGCATTTCACAATTGACATTGTTCAGCTATGAGCTAATTCAATGTATAAATGTTAAACTAATTAGATGTCCATACATATGACATTTATGGCTTTTTCCTCATCAAGCAACTTTGTCACTTCGTCAAAGAATTCAATTGTACAATGACCTTCCCTGCACAAAACCATGTTGCCCATCACTGGCAGCCCCATTTTCTTCCGAATGTAATTAGATCCTGTCGCTCAGTGTCTTCTCCTGCAGCTTCCTAGCACTCAGTTCCGGCTCATCGTTCTGCAATTAAATGAATCATTGCTGCTACCCTTCTTAAACAAGGCGACAACATTAGCTATTGTCCAGTCCCCCGTGTTCAAGGATGCCTCAAAGATATCTGTTAAGTCACCAGCTACTTCCTCTTTCGCTTCCCTGTGGAACCTGGGACAGATCCCATCCAGAACTGGGGATTGGCTACTTTAACTTTTTTTTAGAAAACCCAATTCTTCCTCACTCCTTATGCCGACTTGACCTACAATAATGAAACATCTATCCTTTATCTCAACATGCGTCATGTCCCTCTCCACGGTGAATACCGATGCAAAGTACTCATTAAGAAGTGCACCCATTTTCTCTGACTCCACGCATCACTTTCCTCCTTTCTGCCTGAGTGGGCCACTCTTTCTTAGTTGCTCTCTTGCTTCTTACATACGAATAAAAGTCTTTGGAATTTTCCTTAACCCTGTTTGCTAAAGATATTTCATTATCCCTTTCAGTCCTCTATATTCCTCATTTCAGATTGTTCCTGATATTCTTCCAAAGCTTCGTCTGTGTTCAGTCACCTAAACCTTACGTATGCTTTTTATCCCCCCTTTTAGCTAGTCTAACAATTTCGCCTGTCATCCACTGTTCCCTAATCTTGCCGTTTCTATCTCTCATTTTCACAGTGACATGTCTGCCCTGCACTCTAATCAAACAGTTTTTAAAAGCTTATCACATATCAAGTGTGCATTTATCTTCAAACAGCTGCACCAAAACGACATTCGCATCGCCTGCCACATTTTATTACAGTTGTACTTCTCCCAATTTAACACGCTTCCTTTAGGACCACTCTTGTGTTTGTGCATGAGTATTCCAATCTTACGAAATTGTGATCACTATTCCCAAAGTAGTCCCCTTTGGAAACTTCAAACAGAAGTCCGGTTTGATTCCTCAGCACCTGATCTAGTATGGCCCATTTCTGCTGCTACAGAAACCCCTCCTGGATGTTCCTTACAAGTTCTACTCCATTTGATCGCTAATATGAAGTGAATCCCAGTCAATGTTCAGAAAATTAAAATTTCTATCACCACCACACTGTTGCTCCTACATCTTTTCATAATCTGTTGAGATGCCTATACCTTTATATCGCACGTGGTGTTGGGAGGCCTGCAGTACAGTTCCAAAATTGGTACTGCACCCTTCCTATTTCTCAGCTCCGCTCATATTGCCTCTCTGTTCGAGTCCTCCATAATTCCCTCCATCAGCACAGCTATGATATGCTCTTTGGCCTGTAATGCAACCACTTCACCCCTCTACCTACCTCTCTATCCTGCATGAAACACCTGTATCCTGCGATATCCAGTTGCTACATATGCCCTTTCTTCAACGAGTCTCAGTAATACCAATAACATTATATTTCCAGGTACTAATCCGAGCCCTCAGTTCATCAGTCTTAGCGACCACACTTCTCACATTAACACAACTGCACCTCAGACCAACGATCACTTTGGTTATCACGATCTGTTCCCTGCCTACTCTTTCCATCAGTTATGCTGACTTCATTATATAATTCGTTATACACTTTCGGTTCTCCCTCCATATTGTCCTTGAACCTCCCCCTTTATTTCCAATTCCATGCCACATTCGTTTAAAACTCCCTAACGACGATACCAAAAGCAACCCCATGGGCATTGATTACAGTCCGGCCCAGGTGTAGACTGTCCAATTTGTAATAGATCGATCTCCTACAGAACAGGCCCCACTGTCCCACAAGTCTGAACCTCTCACTTTTTCAACATCTCTCAAGTCACGCATTCATCCTGCCTATACTTTCATTTCTACTCTGACGAGAAAGACTTGTAGCAACGCTCAGAATACTATGTCTGATGTCCTACATTTCAATTTGGATCCTAACTCCCTACAATCTGCTTCCGGGACTTCATACTGTTTCTATCTATCTTGTTGGAGGCTACATGTTCCACTTCAGCTGGCTATTCACTCTCCCCCTTCAGAACGTTCTGCAGCCGATTTGAGGAACTCTTGACACATGCTATTTGGAGGAAAAATACCATCCTGGAGTTTCGTTTTCGATCACAGAACCGCCTAACCACTCCACTTACAATTAAATCTCCTATAATGAAAGACTGACCACTCTTTTCCCCGTCCTTCTGTGCATTAGAGACAGCCAAGGTACCATGAACCGGCCAACTGCTGCTTTCCCCTGGTGAACCATCTGCCCAAACCGTAACCAAAATGGTGTACCTCTTTTGGACTAACTAACTGCACAGTCATTGAGAGGCATCTCCTTCTAACTGATTTAAACCAACACCACAGACGCTGACAGAAATCTCCTCCTGCTGACACAAACGAGCCCCACAATCACTGACATCAATCTCCACTTGTCTGAGAAAACAACAGCCCCACATTAACTGACACCATTCTCCTCTGTCCGATATAATTCAAACTCAGAGTCATTAACATCAATCTGCTCCTAACTGATATGAACCAACACCACAGTCACTGATACAAATCTCCTGTCTGATACAACACAGCCTCACAGTCTCTGGCACCAATCTTCTCCTATTTGATATCAGCCAATATCTCAGTCACTGACACCAATCTCCTCCTGACTGATACAGAGCAGCCGCACAAATCACTGGCAACCATCTCCTCCCATCTGATACAAACCAGCCCCAAAGTCACTGACATCAATGTCTTCCTGTCTGATATAAAACAACCCCACAATCATTCAGTCTTAGAGTTGTAGACATGTATAGCATGGAAACAGATACTTCGGTCCAGCTCTTCCATGCCAACCAGATATCCTTATTTACACGAGCTCCATTTGCCAGCACTTAGCCATATCCCACTTTAATATTCCTATTCATATACGCTTCAGATGTCATTCAATTGTTGTAATTTGTACCAGCCGCCAACACTTTCTCTGGTAGGACATTCCATACATGCACCACCCACTGCATGAAAACGTTGCGCCTTTGGTGACTTTTAAACATTTCCCCTCTCCGCCTTAATCTATGCCCTCTAGTTACGGATTCTCCACAGACAGGAAAATTATGTTGCCTACTTACGCTATCTATGCTCCTCCTGATTTTACAAACCTCTATAAGTTCACTGCTCAGCGTATGTCTCTCCGAGGAAAACAACCCTGGCCTCTTCACCCTATACCTCAAATCCATCTAACCCTGCAACATCCTTGTAAATCTGTTCCGAAAATATTCAAGTTTCATAACATCCTTCTAATAGGAGGGATATAAGAATTGCACATAATATTCCGAAAGTGACCGAATCAATGTCCTGTGCAGCCACATGACCTCCCAACTCCTATATTCAATGTTCTGACCACTGAAGGAAAGCATACCAAACACTTTCATCTCTATCATATTTATATGGGACTGCACTTTCAAGGAGCTATGAAACTGCACGCCAAGGTCTGTTTTTTCAGCAACAATCCCAGAACCTTGCCATTATGTGTATATGTCCAGCTCTGTTTTGCCTTTCCAAAATTTAGCGCCTCACAGTTATCTCAATGAAACTCCATCTGCCACTCCTTAATACATTGGTGCACCTGATCAAGTGCTCCTTGTCGTTTGAGGTAAGCTACTTCGCTGTCCACTACAACTTCAATCTTAGGTCATCTGCAAACTTACGAACTGTACCTCGTACGCTCATATCCAAATCATTTACTTTAATGATGAAAAGAAGAGGACACATCGATCTCTAATGCACACAGCTGAGCACAGGCCTCAACTCTTAAACCAATCTGGTTTTCATCAGACAGAAGGTGATTTGTATTAGGGACTTTGGTATTGGTTTGTTCCAGACAGCAGGAGATTGGTATCCGTGATTGTGAAGCTGGTTTATATTACACAGGAAGATATTGGTGTCAGTGACTGTGGTGCTATTTTATATCTGATAGGAGGAGTTTGGTGTCAGAGACTGTAGGGCTGTTTTGTTTCAGACAGGAGGAGATTGGTGTAAGTGACTTTGTGGCTGATTTCGATTAGAAAGGCCACCAGTCTCCTCCTGTCAGAGGAAAAGCAGCCCCACAATGCCTGACACAAATCTTCCCCTGTCGGATATCTACAAGCCCCACAGTCACTGACATAAATCTCTTCCCGTCTGATACAAACCAGAAGCACAGGCCCGCACACTAATCTCTTCCTGTCCGATATAAACCAGTCCCACAGTCACCGACAACAATCCACTCCTCTCTTATGTGAAACAACCCAACAGTTCGAAAGACCAATCTCCTCCACTTTGATATTAACCAGCCACACATACAGTGACACCGATCTCCTCCTATCTGATATACACCAACCCGACAGTAACTGAAACCAATGCCCCCCTGTCTGATATGCACCAGCCCACGGTGACTGACACCAATCTCCTCCTGTCTGATATACACCAGCCTCACGGTGACTGACACCAATCTCCTCCTGTCTGATATACACCAGCCCCACGGTGACTGACACCAATCTCCTCCTGTCTGATATACAACAGCCCCACGGTGACTGACACCAATCTCCACCTGTCTGATATACAACAGCCCCACGGTGACTGACACCAATCTCCACCTGTCTGATATACACCAGCCCAACGGTGACTGACACCAATCTCCTCTTGTCTGATATGAACCAGCCCCACAGTCTCTCACACCAATCTCCATGGTTCTGGCAGAAACCAGCCACACTGTCACCAATCTCCTCCCATTTGATATCATCTCGGATTCCCAATTCCATTCTTCTTGACATTAAAGAAGCGGCTATTATGTCGAATGTGCAATTCAGCATGAATTGTCAGCATTTTTGTTCAACAGTTTCTTACTGCAGATGTTAATACCAGGAAAGCTTTAGACATCAAAGTTTAGTTATTTTACGGGAACACAACTTAGGTTTAAAGAAAACATTGAATCATAGCTGTAAAATAATTTCTGGTGAGATATTCTAAATTCGGTGAAATGATCATAGATAGTTGTTTTTAATAGGACACTGCAGCCCTAAGAATAGAATCAGCAACTTGACCAGAATGTTAAAGTTTGATTCACTGATATGAGAATTAACATCAGCAGAAACAAACACTAACTGTCAGATGTTAGATGAGTCAGTCTTGGATGTGACGTGCAACAGGAACAATGGTATATTCCAACTTCTGGTATCACGTGTGAAGTTGCTGGTATCTCAGAATGTTGGATGAAGTTGTGAATCTTTCTCACACACAGGGCAGATATATGGCCGTTCCACAGTGTGAATACACTGTTGGTTTAGAAGCCGGCACAGTTGATTAAATCCCCTCCCACAAATACCGCACGTGCATCTTTTCTCCCCAGCGTGAACTGTCTGGTATACCAGGAGCCCTGATGACTGAGTTAGTCGCTTACCTATATTACATTGCTGGTGTCTCAGCAGAGTTATTGACTAAGAGAATCCACTCTGGAAAAGTCCTGCTGAAAATTGATGCACAGAGAGATTTTTCCCTGAAGGGTGCAATGCAGAACAATAGCGTGTTCAAGAAGCATACGGCATCTTTTCCTTCATTTTACAGACTAATGGGTACAAGAGTTGGTGGGTCATGTAACTAATGTATAAGACTTGGGGTCGGCCGCGATTGGAATGCTGTTTCTGGACATCACATTACCAAAAGGATATGGATGCTTTAGCGAAGGGAGAGAGGAGGTTCACCATGTTGTTTCCTGGCATGAAGGGCGCTAGCCATGAAGTGAAGTTGAGTAAATTATGATGTGTTTTCATCAGGAAGACTGAGGTTGAGAGGAGACCTGATTGAAGTCAACAAAATCGTGACAGGAATACACAATATGGATAAGAAAGTTTTTCCCAGAATGGAGCACACAATTACTAGGGGTCACGAGTTCAAAGTGAGAGAGGAAATGTTCAGGTGACATAGGCGTGGCAAGTTCTTTACGGAGAGTGAGGTGGGTGCCTGGAAAGTATTACCAGCGGAGGTGGACATGATAGCATGATTTAAGATGTATCTAAACAGGTTCATAAAAGCGCAGGGAGCGACACGTAGGCGGTACGTTTAGGTAGAGGATATGGATAGGCGCAGACTTAGAGGGCCAAAGGGCTTGTTTATGTGTTGTAAATTTCTTTTTTCTTGTTCCCAATCGGAGGCAGATGAACGGCTTCTCTGCAGTATGACTGCGCTAACGAGTTTCCTGCAGGGATGCATATTTGAATGCTTTTTCACAATCCCCACATTTACCTCCCAAGGTGCTGGTTTCGTTGTCTGCATTCAGATAAAGCAAACGTTTCCAGATTTTCTAGCCACGAGCCTTATACCGCAGGTACAGCGAACCTGGAACTCACTTTCCAAAAGTGTGAGGTTCAGTAATTCTTCGAACATTTAAGTTGTATTAATCTGGATACTTGCAATGCTGACACGAACACGCCAATGGGAAAGCTGTTCGAACATAGGATTAGAATAATCAGGTGATTGATATTGACTGGAGCAGAATCGATTGGCCAGAAGTTCTCTTTCTGTAACGTAGACTTCTACAGCTCTGTCCTTTATGCTGTAAATGGTACAAAAATTTTTGTCTAAGCTGCACATCTAGTTTCATGGTAGGAAAGGTGCTAGAGAAGATACTGATGTACAATATTTAATCCCATTTCGAGAAAATAGGTTTATCAGTGATAGGCGACATGGTTTTGTGCAGGGAAGGCAACTGTCTTGCAAACTTAATAGAAATCTTTGAGAAAGTGACAAAGTTGACTGATGAGGTTTGAGGTGCAGATGTCAAATACATGGACTTCAGGAAAGTGTTTGATAACGTTCCCCATGGGTAGGCTGATGGAGAAACTGAAGTCGTATTTGGTCCAGGCTGTACTAGCGAGATGAATAAAGAACATGCTGGACAACATGAGACAGATAGTTGTAGTGGAAGGGAGTTTATCAAAATCAGAACTTTGACCAGTGGTGTTCCACAGGAATACGTGCCTGGATCACTGTTCTTTATAATACAAACAAATCATCTGGAGGAAAGCATAGGTGGACTGATTACCAAACTTGAAGATAAGAGTAGGAATGGTGGAGAAGCAAGTAGTGAAGGCGGCTGTCAGAGAATGCAGCAGAATATAGATTGGTTGGAGCGATGCGCGGAAAAATGGCAAATGATATTCAATCCGGGCAAATGCGAATAGATGGATTTTGGAAGATCCATTTCAAAAGCAAACTATATAGTAAATGGAAAAGTCCTGGGCAAAACTGCCGCACAGAGAGATGTGGGGTGCTCAGGTCCAGTGTACCTTGAAGTTGGCAATGCAGGTGAATAGAGTGCTCAAGTAGGCATGTGGCATGCTTTCCTTCATCCGATGGGGTATTGAATAAAAACGCTTGCAGGTAATTTTACTGTTGTAAATTAACTTGGTTCGGCCACATTTGGAATACTGCGTACTGTTCTGTTCGCCACATTACTAAATGTATGTGGATGCTTCGGAGAGGTGCGAAGGAGTTTCACCAGGATATTGCCTGGTATGGAGGGCGCTGGCTATGAAAAGACGTTAATATATTAGAAATATGTTTGTCAGAAAGACTGAGGTTACAGGGGGACTTGATTGGGGTCAGGAGAATTAGAGACAGCTTGGATAGCAAGAAGTCTTTTTCCTCAGAGTTGGTGACTCAATTACGAGATGTCACGAGTTCAAAGTGAGAGGGGAAATGTTTAAGGAAGATATGTCTGGAAACGTCTTTATGCAGACCATGGTGGATGCCTGGAACACGTTGCCAGCGGCAGATGTAGAACTGTGCATGATTGCATCATTGAAATATATCTATTCAGATACATGAAAGGCAGGGAGAGGAGCGATGCAAATCCTTGGAAAATGGGCGATAGGTTAGATAGAGGATATAGGTTAGATATAGGTTAGATAGCCACACGCTTGGAGGGCCGAAATGTCTGTTCCTGTACTGTAGCTTTCTTTGTTCTTTGCTTTTTCTTTGTCGTTGTAACACTTCTCCTTCCACGTTGAAAGACTAATAACATCGAGTTCTTGATTAACTGAGCACTCAAACAGACTTTGATTTCGTTTTGGGTTGGGTTTCCTCTCGCCAGTCCTCTCCTGAACCTCTGAAAAAGCAGGTCATAAAAGTGAACACTGTCTGCACAGGATAGGAGTTCAGACAATTCTAGTTTCTATGACTTATTTGTTCCTCCCTTGCTCCCACGCTCACAGATTTGTGTCCCCCACCCTCTCCCTCCTCCCTGATGCAAACCAACATCCATATTCCCAACTTCACTACCTCCGTCACTGGAAGAAGAGACACCACCCATTCCCTGCACCTTCACCCGTCACCCGTCACCTGAACAAGATGGCGGCTGCGTCCTGGGGTCTGGACCCGAGAAACAAACTCAAAGCTGAAACCTTGGGGGGCGGTTGATTCTAAATCAGTTCTCAGGGCATACGTCAGTTATTATTAAGACCCACCCACCGATCCACTGTGTCCCCCTTCACCCGGATCTTACCTCACCCACGTCTTGCAGCAGGTGCAAAAGAGCCATTTGTCAAACTATGCATGCTCTGACGTGTTCAGCCCAGTTCCTGTGTACAGGTTCCTGTGGTGCAGATGCAGAGTGCCCTCTTCAGGAATACCACAGATCCACAGTATTCAGGAACCAATTCTTCTCACCATCCAGCCATGCCTCTTGCAAAGTCATAAAGATAGTCTCATCTTCTCTCAAGCCCATTTTTCTCTTTTCAACTTGTTTCATAGAGTGTCCGAAAGGGAGAGTTTGTTGTCAGGAAATTTATACAATGTTTTACATTAGGATGGATAATAATCACTCAATGTTAGAATATGGTTGGATTCTGAGCAAAGATAAAGAAAGCACAATTCACACTTCGGAGAAACTGTACACATGATTTTTATGTGAACGAGGTTTCAGACAATCATCTGAACTATCGAGACACTTATGCAGTCACACTGGTGTGAAACCATGGAAACATTAGGACTATGAAGAGGTCTTCAGATTCCCATCAGAACTGGAAAGTGTTGCGCCTGCCACATAGTGTTCTTTAACTCACATTTCCAGAAAATGAAATGCGAGTCGACGCTCAACAGCAATAAGCATTTTTTAAGCATAATTGGGACGGCAAAATGGCCCAGTGGTTAGCACTGCTGCTTCACAGCACCAGGGTCCCAGATTCGATTCCAGCCTCGGGTGACTGTGTGGAGTTTACACGTTCCCTTTGTATCTGCGTGGGTTTCCTCCGGGTGTTCTGGTTTCCTCCTAATCTCCAAAGAAGTTCAGGTCAGGTAAAGTGGCCATGCTAGATTGTCCATAGCGTTAGGTGCACGAGTGAGAGGGAAATCGTTCTGTGTGGTTACACTTCGGTCTGGGCGGTTTGGGCCGAAGGGCCCCACACTGTGGGGAATTATAATAATATTGTAACAACAAAATTCGCTATAAATGAACAATTTAATCTATAAATCTTTCTGTGTTTTAACTTAGCTCTGGATGATCATATGCCTGTACACTGGAACTTGCCCTTTCTCCATCTGGTGACGCTGTCTGTTCTTCTCATGATCATCTCAGGGTTGTCTTTTCCTCTCGCTGGTTACTCTTGAGTTAATGCTCTTGAATTATCACTCTCGTGTTACCAAGTTGAGGTTAATGGTGAGGTGATTCTTATAATCTAAATTAATCTAAGGTAACCTTATTCGCTGTCCACTACACTCCTAATTTTGTTGTCACCTATAAATTTAATAACTATACCTCTCACATTCAAATCCAAATATTTTATATAAATTATGAAAAGTAGTGGATCCATCACCGATCCTGTGGCACTCCGCTGGACACAGCTGGATACAGGTCTCCAGTCAGAAAAGCAACCCTCCACCACTATGCTCTGTGTTCTACCTTCCAGCCATTTCTGTATCCAAACGGTTAGTTCTCCCTTTTATGGATGTGATCTCACCTTGTTAACCAGTCTTCCAAATGGAAGCTTGTCAAACGACTTACTGAATTTAATACAGATCACATCCACCGCCCTGTCCTTATCGATCCTCTTTGTCACTTTATCAAAAAGGTCGATCAATTTCGTGAGATATGATTTCCCACGCACAAAGCTATGTTGACTATCACTCTTCAGTCCTTGCCTTTCCACATATGTGTAAATATTGCCCCTCAGGATTCTCTCCAACTACTTGCCCACCACCGAAGTCAGGTTCACTAGCCTGTCGTTCCCTGGCTTTTCCGTATTACCTTCCTTAAATACTGGTACCACGTTAGCCACTTTTCCGGCACCTCACTCATGACTATCAATGATGTAAGTATCACGTCAAGGGGCCCAGCAATCACTCCCGTAGCGTTCAATGGAATTAAGGGTACACTTAATAAGGTCCTGGGGATTTATCAACTTTGAGTGCGAGCAGCAGCTAAGGTAAGACAGTTTGTTTTAAAATTACTTACCGGTAGCGGGCAGCGGTGTTTTTTTTCTCTCTTTACAGAAAGAGCGGGAGCAGCAGAGGGAATTGACGAAGACCGGAGGGGCAGCCGGGAAGGAAAGCAGTGAGTATAAATACTCACCCTTCGACGCCAACGGTCACTTTGAGTGCGAGCAGCAGCTAAGGGAAGACAGTTTGTTTTAAAATTACTTACCGGTAGCGGGCAGCGGTGTTTTTTTTTTCTCTCTTTACAGAAAGAGCTGGAGCAGCAGGGGGAAGTGACGAAGACCGGAGGGGCAGCCGGGAAGGAAAGCAGTGAGTATAAATACTCACCCTTCGACGCCAACGGTCACTTTGAGTGCGAGCAGCAGCTAAGGTAAGACAGTTTGTTTTAAAATTACTTACCGGTAGCGGGCAGCGGTGTTTTTTTTCTCTCTTTACAGAAAGAGCGGGAGCAGCAGGGGGAAGTGACGAAGACCGGAGGGGCAGCCGGGTAGGTTTCTTTTCCCTTTAAAAGCGTGCAGGAGAAGAACCCGAGGCACTACAGAGGTAGTGTCTCCCACCCGCCCTCCTCCTCTAACCTAAATAATAAGACCCGTTGTGGTAAGTAGGTAAGTGCTGCATTTTGCTTGTTGTATTCTTTAGACCCAGTTTTTTTTTATAAAAGGTTACTTTCAGAGGGATGGCAGTGAAGGCAGTGCAATGTTCCTCTTGCAACATGTTTGAGGTGAGGGATGCCATTGACGTCCCTGCTGATTACACTTGCAGGAAGTGCACCCATCTCCAGCTCCTCCAAGACCGTGTTAGGGAACTGGAGCTGGAGTTGGATGAACTTAGGATCATTCGGGAGGCAGAGGGGGTCATAGATCGGAGCTTTAGGGAAGTAGTAACTCCAAAGATGGCAGATAGATGGGTGACAGTGAGGGGGACTGGGAGGAAGCAGCCAGTGCAGGGACCCCCTGCGGCCGTTCCCCTCAAGAACAAGTATACCGTTTTGGATACTTGTGGGGGGGGGGGACTTACCAGGGGCAAGTAACGGGGCTCAGGCCTCTGGCACGGAGCCTGTCCCCGTTACTCAGAAGGGAAGGGTGGAGAAGAGCAGAGCAATAGTAATTGGGGACTCGATAGTTCGGGACACAGATAGGAAGTTTTGTGGGAACGAGAGAGACTCACGTTTGGTATGTTGCCTCCCAGGTGCAAGGGTACGTGATGTCTCTGATCGTGTTTTCCGGGTCCTTAAGGGGGAGGGGGAGCAGCCCGAAGTCGTGGTCCACATTGGCACCAATGACATAGGTAGGAAGAGCGCTGAGGATGTTAGGCAGGCTTTCAGGGAGCGAGGTTGGAAGCTCAGAGTTAGAACGAACAGAGTTGTTGTCTCTGGTTTGTTACCCGTGCCACGTGATAGAGAGTCGAGGAATAGGGAGAGAGAACAGTTAAATGCGTGGCTACAGGGATGGTGCAGGAGGGAGGGATTCCGGTATTTGGATAACTGGGGTTCTTTCTGGGGAAGGTGGGACCTCTATAAACAGGATGGTCTACACCTGAACCTGAGGGGCACAAGTATCCTTGGCGGGAGGTTTGCTAGTGCTCTTGGGGGTGGGGGGGGGGGGGGGTTTGAACTAACTCTGCAGGGGCATGGGAACCCAGACTGTAGCTTTAGGGTGCAGGACCTGGAATGTAGGGAGGTTAGGAACATGGCATCAATTTCAAAGGAGGGTGCCTGTAAACAGGTAAGTGGTTTGAAGTGTGTATACTTCAATGCAAGACGTATACGAAATAAGGTCGGTGAACCTGCAGCGTGGGTTGGTACCTGGGACTTCGATGTTGTGGCTATTACGGAGACATGGGTAGAACAGGGACAGGATTGGCTGTTGCAGGTTCCAGGGTTTAAATGTTTTAGGAGGGTCAGAGGTGGGGGTAAAAGAGGGGGAGTTGTGGCATTGCTTGTCAAAGATAGTTTTACAGCTGTGGAAAGGACGATGGATGAAGACTCGCCATCTGAGGTAGTTTGGGCTGAGGTTAGGAATAGGAAAGGTGAGCTCACCCTGTTAGGAGTTTTTTACAGGCCTCCTAATAGTCCTAGAAACGTAGAAGAAAGGATTGCGAGGATGATTCAAGAGAAGAGTGAAAGTAATAGGGTGGTTGTTATGGGGGACTTTAACTTTCCTGATATTAATTGCGAAAGCTATAGCTCAAGTTCGTTAGATGGGTCAGTGTTTGTCCAATGTGTGCAGGAGGGTTTCCTGACACAATATGTAGATAGGCCAACAAGAGGTGAGGCCATACTGGATTTGGTTCTGGGTAATGAACCATGCCAGGTGTTAGAATTAGAGGTAGGTGAGCACTTTGGGGACAGTGACCACAATTCGGTGACCTTTACTCTAGTGATGGAGAGGGATAAGCGTGCACTACAGGGCAAGAGTTATAGATGGGGGCAGGGAAATTATGATACTGTGAGGCATGACTTATGATGTGTGGCCTGGAAAAGTAAGCTTCAAGGCAAGGGTGTAATTGATATGTGGAGCTTGTTCAAGGAGCAACTAGTGAGTGTCCTTGATAAGTATGTGCCCGTCAGGCAGGGAGGAAAGGGTCGTGTGAGGGAGCCATGGTAAAATCTTAGAGAGAATTGTAAGGGATAGGATTTATGAACATCTGGATAGGAATAATGTGATCAAGGATAGTCAGCATGGTTTTGTGAAGGGCAGGTCGTGCCTCACAAACCTTATTGAATTCTTTGAGAAGGTGACGAAGGAGGTGGACGAGGGGAAAGCAGTAGATGTGGTGTATATGGATTTTAGTAAGGCGTTTGATAAGGTTCCCCATGGTAGACTACTGCAAGAAATACGGAGGTATGGCATTGAGGGTGAGTTGGAGGTTTGGATTAGGAGTTGGCTGTCTGGAAGAAGACAGAGGGTAGTAGTTGATGGCAAATGTTCATCTTGGAGTGCCGTCACTAGCGTTCCGCAAGGATCTGTTTTGGGACCATTGCTGTTTGTCATTTTTATAAATGACCTGGAGGAGGGGTTAGAAGGTTGGGTGAGTAAGTTTGCGGATGATACGAAAGTCGGAGGAGTTGTAGACAGTGAGGAAGGATGTGGCAGATTACAGCGGGATATAGATAAGCTGCAGAACTGGGCAGGAAGGTGGCAAATGGAGTTCAATGTAGCTAAGTGTGAGGTGGTTCACTTTGGTAAGTGTAATAAAAAGATGGGGTACTGGGCTAACGGTCGGATACTTGGTAGTGTGGATGAGCAGAGGGATCTTGGTGTCCATGTACACAAATCTTTGAAAGTTGCCACCCAGGTAAATAGTGCGGTGAAGAAGGCATATGGCGTACTGGCTTTTATTGGTAGAGGAATTGAGTTCCGGAGTACTGAGGTCATGTTGCAGTTGTATAAGACTCTGATGCAGCCACATCTGGAGTATTGTGTGCAGTTTTGGTCGCCATACTATAGGAAGGATGTGGAGGCACTGGAACGTGTGCAGAGGAGGTTTACCAGGATGTTCCCTGGTATGGTAGAAAGGTCGTATGAGGAAAGGCTGAGGCACTTGGGGTTGTTTTCATTGGAGAAAAGAAGGTTTCGGGGTGACTTGATAGAGGTGTATAAGATGATTAGGGGTTTAGATAGGGTCGACAGTGAGAAACTTTTTCCACGTATGGAGTCAGCTATTACAAGGGGGCATAGCTTTAAATTAAGGGGGAGTCGGTATAGGACAGATGTTAGGGGTAGGTTCTTTACTCAGCGAGTCGTGAGTTCATGGAATGCCCTGCCAGTAGCAGTGGTGGACTCTCCCTCATTATGGGCATTTAAGCGGGCATTGGATAGGCACATGGAGGATAGTGGGCTAGTGTAGGTTAGGTGGGCTTGGATCGGCGCAACATCGAGGGCCGAAGGGCCTGTACTGCGCTGTATTGTTCTATGTTCTATGTTTATGCGTTTCCTGGCATAGCAGCACCCCTTCCTCGGTAATATGGACTGTTTACAAGATGTCGGCATCTTTTCCCTCACGTTCTATATCTTCCATGTCCTTGTCCACCGTACACTGATGCAAAGCACTCTTTTACTATCTCCCCCATCTCTTACGCTCCACACAAAAGCTGCCTTGCTGATATTTGAGGGCCATATTCGCTACCTAGTTTCCCTTTTGTTCGTAATGTATTTGTGAGAACCGTTTGGATTCTCCTTAACTCTTTCTAACAAAGATATCGCATGTATCCTTTCGCCCCTCCTGATTCCCCGTGTAATTATACTTCTACTGTCTTTATAAGCTTTTGAGGACCTCTCGATCTCTCCTGCCTATACCGCACAAATGCTTCCTTCTTTATCTTAAGCAAACTCTCAATTTCACTCGTCTAACAGCATTCCTTACGCCTACCAACCTTCGTTTTTTTTTTTCATTTTAACAGGAATATACACTCTCTGGACTCTCTGTATCTCAATTCTGAAGGCTTCCCATTATCCAGCCATTCGTATTCCGGCGAACATTTGTCCTCAATCAGCTTTTGAAAGTTCAAACCTAATACCTTCAAAATAGTCTTCCTCCAATATAGAACTACAACTTTTAGATTCGTTCTATCCTTCGTCATTAATATTTTAAAATCAATAACATATTGTCGCTGGCCATAAAGTGCTCCCACCATGATACCTCAAGCACCTGCCCTGCCTTATTTCCAAAGAGTAGGTCAAGTTTTGCACTTTCTATAGTAGATACCTCCACACAAAGAATCAGAAAATTTTCTCGTGCACATTTAACAAATTCCTCTCCATCTGAACTCTCAGCACTATTTGCGGTCCCAGTCTATGTTTGGAAAATTTAGATCCCCTGCCACAACCAACCTATTTATCTTGCAGATATCTGAAGTCTACTTCCAAATTTGTTTCTCAATTTCCTACTGACTGTTCGGGGGTCTATAATACAATTCCGATAAGATGATCATGCCTTTCTTGTTTCTCAACTCCACGCAAGTAACTTTCATAGATGTATTTCCAGGAGTATCCTCCCGTAGTGCAGCTGTCACGCTATACCTTATCAAAAGCGCCACTCCACCTCCTCGCTTTCCTCCCATTCCATTCTTCCTACACTATTTGTATTCTGTAACATAAAGCTGCCAGCCCTGTCCATCCATGAGCCACGTTTCTGTAATTGCTATGATATCCCAGTCTCATGTTTCTAACTATGCTGAGTTGATCCGCCTTCCCTGTTATGCCGCTTGCAGCGAAGTAAATGCAGTTTAATTTATTAGTGCTGCCTTGTTCTCTATTCTGTGCCTGCTTGCCGTGACAGTTTGACTCGCTTCTTATCTCATCTGCACCAGTCTCAGATTGATCTCTTTCCTCACGACCTCCTTGGTTCCAGCCTCCACACCACATTTCACGCCCCCACCACACCTTACTAGTTTGAATCATGCGGAGCTGCTCCAGCAAATCTGCTCCCATTATATCCTCTTCCAATTCAGGTGTAATCCGTTCTTCTTGTACAGGTCACTCGATCGCAATGATCCAAAAATAAGAACCATTATCTCATGCAACAGCTCCTCAGCCACGCATCCATCCGGCCTATACTCCTATCCCTACTCTTACCAGATTGTAGCACCGGGAGTAATCCAGACGTCATTATGATTGAAGACCTCATTTTAAATACCAGCCTATGCTCTCCCTTCAGAATGTCATTCTTTCCCCTTGCTATGTCATTGTTTCCGAAGTGTACAGTACGCACCTGTTGGTCCCCCTCCCCTTTGTGTTACCTTTCCTTCAAAGCTGCTGTCGTGCTAAATTATGACCTCACTTTAATTCTCGATTAGGCAAGCTAACTTTGTCACTGCGGTGATATTTATGTGAGCGGGAGGTCATATTTTGCAAACTCTGAATAGAGCTGAAAATGAGTTGCTGGAAAGGTGCAGCAGGTCAGGCAGCATCCAAGGAACAGGAGAATCGACGTGTCGGGCATAAGCCCTTCTTCAGGAATGAGGAAAGTGTGTCCAGCAAGCTAAGATAAAATGTAGGGATGAGGGACTTCGGGGAGGGGCGTTGGAAATGCGATATGTGGAAGGAGGTCAAGGTGAGGGTGATAGTCCTGAGTGGGGTGGGGGCGGAGAGGTCAGGAAGAAGATTGCAGGTTAGGAAGGCGGTGCTGAGTTCGAGGGATTTGACTGAGACAAGGTGGGGGGAGGGGAAATGAAGAAACTGGAGAAATCTGAGTTCATCCCTTGTGATTGGAGGGTTCCGCTCGGAACCCTCCCTGACCCCTGATGCCCGAAACGTCGATTCCCCTGTTCCTTGGATGCTGCCTGGTCTGCTGCGCTTTTCCAGCAACACATTTTCAGCTCTGATCTCCAGCATCTGCAGTCCTCACTTTCTCCTCGAAAACTATGAATAGAGGCTGCCAAAACAGAATCTCGCATCTATGGACAACAGTGTATTATTCGATCATCTCCAGACTTGTACAGTTTATGCTTGGAAGTGACGACATGGGGATCTCTATTATACTATTCCCGTTATTCAAATAGATCACTATCCAGTTTTGCAGTTTTTAAAGTAATTGTTAAATACCCTTTTCAAATCTATTGGTTGTATAATTGAAGTTTTATTGGTAAATCGTTCTTACCATTGTCTTCTCTTTCGAAAATTAAATATGTGCTTCTCATCCTCAGATTCCACTCGTCTGAATTCTCTGTCTGTATGGATAAAACTAACCAACCCAACCTCCACTCCCGTCACCTTCCCCTGCAACCGTCAGAAATGCAAGACTTGCGCCCACACCTCCCCCCTTACTTCCCTCCAAGGCCCCAATGGATACTTCCATATCCGCCACAAATTCACCTGCACCTCCACACACATCAACTATTGCATCCTCTGCATCTGATGTGGCCTCCTCTATATTGGGGAGACAGGCCGCTGACTTGCTTTGTTCTCCTTATTGTCTCCTTCACCAAGTCTGACGATAGGCAAATCTATCATATGCCTTTTATTTTTTGTCTCTGTAAACTTAAGCCCGACTCTAATGTTCTAATGCTACCCTTGCCAGCTTCTGTTTAACAAACATCCACAGACCTCAAAACTGTGCTACCCAGTCCAAGTTCGGAACAGACCGCATTCACGCACGATCACTGACTACGAAGGACTAAGTTATTTCCTGGTGTGTCGGGATCTCCTATTACTGTGGTGTGACTTATTTGTGTTTCAACAATCCCATGGTGCTTCTTTTCTCACACGGCCGTTTCATGCATTCCTTCAAAACACTGTTTCCATTGTCTTTGAAATACTTGTTTAGTCATCTTTGAAAATAAAAAAAAACTTACCCCACTCTCCCGACTGTTAATATTGTGTCCATGAATGTTATGTCGGATACAGCGAAAAATCTCAAATTATTCACATATGTTGCAAATATTTACATGAGCTGTATGTTTCTGCAACTTGGCCGGGATGTTCCAGCTACGCAGCATTATGACCATTTAATTATAAGTTCATTAAATTGAAAGCCTAGCTTATTTTATTATCTCAGACAAAAGATGTCATAGCATCACTTCCTCAACAAAGAAGGGAGAGTTTGAGAAGAACAATTCTTTATATTAAACATAGCTGGTGCAAGGATTGAATCAATCATATTCGCACCGCTTTGCACTGCAAAACATTAGTCCATCCAATTGTGCTAACACAAAATAAGCCAGAATTCAAAACATGACGAACCTTACTCTGCTCTGTGATAAGGAATTGGGCTTCAAAATAGCAACGGATCAGTTTGGACTTGTATATGGAATGGGACAGTTGTTTGAGTTTGTTTCGATGTTTTCTGTGAAGTCTAGTTTTAAGCACCTGTTACGTTGAAAGATTCCAGAGGTTGATGTGAACCGAGTACTGATGAGTGGTCAAATCTGGATGTTAAAATATGTTTGCCTGTGCAAACTACAATGGTGTCGCGACTGAGAAACAAACGAAAAATGTCAAATAAGCTCGGGTTCCCAGATAGCTCTGCTTGACATCCTCTCGGATTTCCGCAACAAAAGCTTCTGGATCTTCTGGTAAACACATGAACAGATGATGAGTCGAACTGGAATGTCATAAGATGGTTGTTCTATTTAAATGACAAAAAATGCCTTCACTTTACATGGAGAGGGATGTCATCATTGGGTATTGAGTCATAATATCATTGAAATTTTACGTCTGTACTTGTGAAAGACCACCAGTCCTGTGGGAATTGAGAAAAATCATACCTTTATTACAGTATGGGATATTTACCTGCTTTTAGAGGATTGCACGGCTCCGTCAGAAAAAAAATATAGGACCGTGGATATCGAAACCTCTCGACTGGTTCTTTGTAGCAGACGCTGAAAATAAAACTGCAGAGAACGAATAAAGGCAAAATGAATTAATTTTACAAAAAAGCAAAACTTTTTTTTAATATACTAAATTTGAAAGATGCTAATATTAATAACAAGAATGTAAGGTTTGCCCTGTGAAAGAAGAAAGGTGCTAAACGGTGAGACAGGGGTTAATATTGAATGCTCTATTGCTGTTTATTTGAGTAGATTGCATTTGTGTGTCAATAGAGGAACCATTTTGGTAAGTATTATGATATATCTGAAGAATGTGAAATTGAATGGAAATGAATATAAAAATTTGTAGTGGTGATAACAATCGGAGAAGTCTTCAGACATAGGAAGCAGGTGTTTGCATGTGCTCAGAATTAATTTCCGAATCCTCAGTCCACAAAAGGCAGTCGTCCGAGAAATGGAAAACAGCAAACACAGCAGCATAAAATACGGAGGTTAGAAGTGATAAAGCTCACCCATTTTTAGATAAAACTGTAATTGGCTGCATCAATTCTCGTACATCATGAAAACTGAGGTTGCAGGTTTCTGCCACTGTTGCAAAAAAACTGCTCCTGACATGTGAACACTGTCAGTGTTTTTGTCAATGTGTGGTTATTCAAACTAAACATGACAATCCACATGGACCCTAACTAATGGTTTATGTCAGTGACGAAAGTGTTCTTGATTTATCTTTTGCATGTTAATTTATGCCAAAGTTAACATGAGGGATTTGAAAGGCTTTGCATCTGTATTGCCAGATCGGTTTTTGCACGTTGTGCGTCAGTGAAAGTAGGGTTTATCTGTTAGCATAAGGGTTTTAAAATGGCACTGTTCTAATCACTCAAGCCGACCTCAGGGATTGTCGTGGTCACAGTGATATTTTATAACCATTCACTTCTATTAGATATTTTCGCATACACTGTCTTCAGCGAAGGACAGATGAGAAAACACTCCTTCGCAAGAGCATCAAATAGTGGAAGACACAGCCTCTGTGGTATTCGTAAACTTGGGTCTCCTCAATGACCCAATGTCACCACCAAAGCTGTTTTAATTGTGACACCTGATCCCATTCCTTCCCTGCAGGATGTAGTTCAGTTCTTGGAATACTGTATTGTTGCTGTCGTCTCAGAATGGCAGATTGGTTTTACTTGTGCTGTTTAACTCCAAACTGTTTTAACGAATGAAGCCGTTTAACGTGATTTAAAGGGAGCATTCAAATCCACTCGAAAAAGAGAGGACTGCAGAGGCTGGAGATTAGATTTGAGAGTGTGGTGCTGCAAAACAAATAGATCAGGCAGCATCCGAGGAGAAGGATGTTGCTATGTTGGGAGGGGTGGGGTGCAAGGGCAGAGATGTGGGAAGAGGAGTAGATGCGATGGATGGCATCTTATAGCACATAGCACATTACAGTGCAGTACAGACCTTCGACCCTCGGCGTTGCGCCAACCTGCCATAACAATCTAAAGCCCATCTAACCTACATTACTCCATGTACGCACATATTCCTTTCCAATGACGACTTCAATGTACTTAAAGTTGGCGAATCTGCTACCGTTGCAGGCAAAGCATTCCATACCCTTACTACTCTGAGTTAGAAAAAACTACCTCTGATATCTGTCCTATATCTGTCAGCCCTCAATTTAAAGCTATGGCCCCTCGTGCTGGCCGTCACCATACTTGCAAAAAGACGCTCCCTGTCCACCCTATCTAACCGTCTGATTAGTCTCTATTAAGTCACCTCTCAAACTTCTTTCTCTGACGCAAAAGCCTTTCCCCTGAAGACATTCCCTCCAAACCAGACAACATCCTCGTAATTTTCCTCTGCACCCTTTCCAAAACTTCTACATCATTCTTATAATGCAGTGACTAGAATTGTACACAATACTCCAAGTGCGGCCGCACCAGAGTTTTGTACAGCTGCAGCATAACTTCATGGTTCCGGAACTCGATCCCTCTGTTAATAAAAACTAAAACACGATATGCCTTCTTAACAACCCTGTCAACGTGGGTGGCAACTTTCAAGGGTTTGTGTGCATGGACCCCAAGATCTCTGTGCTCATTTACACTAACAAGAATCGTATTATTAGCCCAGTACTTTGCATTTTGGTTACTCTGACGAAAGTGAATCATGTCACACTTGTCTGCATTAAACTACATTTGCCACCTCTCAGCCCAGCTCTGCAGCTTATCTATGTCTCTCTGTAATCTACAATATCCTTCGTCACTATCCACAGCTCCACCGATCTTCGTGTCGTCTGCAAATTTACTATCCCACCCTTCTACACCCTCATTCAGGTCGTTTATAAAAATGACGAACAGCAGTGGACACAACACCGACCCTTGCGGTACACCACTAGTAACTGGACTCCAGGATGAACATTTCCCATCAACCTGTCTTCTTTTAGCAAGCCAATTACTGATCCAAACTGCTATATCTCCCACAATCCCATTCCTCCACATTTTGTACAATAGCCTACTGTGGGAAACCTTATCGAACGCTTTGCTGAAATCCATATAAACCACATCAACCGGTTTACTCTCATCTACCTGTTTGGTCACCTTCTCAAAGAACTTAATAAGGTTTGTGAGGCAGCACTTACCCTTCCACCACTTGGTTGGGGAATTACTGTCTTTGAACCAGGAGCTCATCTGGAATTTTCTATACTCCATATAGTCATTCTGGGAACAGATGCGCCAGAGGTGGAGGAATTGGGAATGAGAGATGGCATTTTGACAGGAGGCAGGGTGTGAGGACGTGTAAGCCAGGAAACCACGGGAGTGGGTGGGCTTGCAGCAGAGGTCTGTGTTCGGTGGGTCTTCGGATATGGAGATGGTCCATTCAAATGCACTACAGACTGTATCGGATCTTCATGTGGCAACACAAGTGTTAACAGGCAGTGTATTCACCACAAGCTTTATTTCCTCTAACCCAGATTTTCAGCCACAGCTTTTATATATTCCAAGTCTAATTCTGTCTGGGCGCAATGTCAACCAGTACCATTTCGGATGCTGATTTCCCAGCAACTGTAATGTCAATGAAATCTATGGGGAGATATTCGTCATTCCTCCTAATACTTGTGCAATGTGTGTTACATCCCAGCTGTCAAGTCAAGCCTGGATGATGGCTAAGTCATACGTGCGCAGAAACAGACAGTTTCTCATTTCCTTCAAGTTCCAAAAACTTATTTTTCATTATTTTTGGGAGAAAAAGCGAAAATTCAATTTGACCGCCTTAGGATTTGCTTTAACGGGTATCAATCTTAATAAAGTCCATGCTCGAGCCAAATGATATTGAGCTGCACTGAAAAATTCGAAGCATATCTCCACTCAGACAACAAATTGTTGCATATCTTTTGTTATTCTGATAGTATTGATAACCTCAAACTTTCGAATGTCAAGGTTCATGATGCAAAATTTTCGCTTTTTCATCAAACCTATCCATATCCGTTTACCTATACATTCCAATATTTTAAATTGTTCTCAATCGTTTGTACATGTATGCCTTTCCCTTTGAAACCTTTATTTTTACTGCTTGATTCTGTAATACGCAGCGTCTGATTAGAACATAGCTATTGCTCTGTCGAAGAACAGATGCATTGCAAAACTCATTTGCACTGCACTATTTACAGTTTGACAATCAGATAAATGCCAAATTATCCAGACCCTTCCTTCTTTTGCTGAGCTAACGCTCTAACCAAGCAAATATACTACTCCACAAGTCCACCCACATGGATTAAGCTTGTGTTTGCTAAATTATCAAACGCATTCCTGACATTTACATACTACGGATGCAGCATACCAATTATCAGATTTGTTTATTTGGCTTTCTTAGAAGTGCAGTTAATTGAAAGTGGTGTTATATCACTTTGGAGCCGATAATGTCAGTATTAGGTTTGAATATTTTAAATGTCCATAAACGTACGCTTTGTTTCTGTAATACCAGAAGCCTCAGGAAGACGTCAATGTGGATCATTCACCGAACACTTCCAGTTAAAGTCGACTGTAAATGCTCAATGATGTCTTGACCCTTCTTCAAATCGATGGGAATATCTGTGGAGCCATCACGTCTGTTAGTTTCTGAATCGGGTACGAACATCTGTAGCTGAATGTGAGAAGATCTGATCAACAGTCTGAGGGATAGCTTACCCTTTTCCATCACAGTCTTATATTTGCACTCATGTTTTACACTTGTTTTATGCATGTTGACACTTCATTATTTGTATGATCACTGGTACGCCTTGTGCTTGGGAACTTTTATGTCTTGATTCTGAAGGTCTAATGCGTGATTTGCGAAGATACTACATACAGCGATTGATGAGAATGACGCTGCGGATCATGGGACGTCACCTTCAGTTGAATTCAGATTTCTGTTGGTGGATGTATTCGACAACTCTCCAATTATATCAGTGCTAATACTACACCATATGAATCAGTGTGAAGGCTGAACACTTGTTTCTCCAGACGATGTGGTTGGCGCTCCTCCCATCCCTTTCATGCGCAGATGTGACAGCGAGGTTACTGCGCTTGATGTCAATTAGAATTTTCCATCTTTTTGTTCTGGAACTTCCTGTGACATAGTTCTGTCTTTCAGCAAGATCCACCAGGAATCGTGCAAATTAACTACTCTTTCTGACAGAAACTGATGGCCAAGACATTGAATATAATCTCTGCCTTTTGCACTGTCGATTTGTTAAGAAATTGAAGTTACAAAATACTGCAGAAAACATAAATCAAAAGAAGGGTATCAATGCATCGAGAAGAAATAATCACGATGTTCCCTGATCCATATTCGACCTGTTGTGATGAAAATTCGTGGTAAATGGAGATATTCATTCAAAATTAATTTTGTTGTGCTATTATCGCTCATTTATCGATTTCTAATGCAATATTTACCCTTTCTACTTCCTCTGCTGATTGTGGACCGACAGACAATATACCGAATGCTTATTCTGCCGCTTCATGCTTCTTCTTGTACAAGTTGAAAATACTCAGCAGCAAGATTTCCTTGATCCTCGGGCTTCCCAGGTTCCAACAATCATCATCCTTTCTCTTGGATTGTTTGTCCTTGCTAACTGAAGGACAGGAGCAGCAACTGAATTTTATCCAGATGGAACTCGATTTTCCAATAATGTATCCAACGGACAAAAAGCATAAGTTGCAAGGGAAACATAGTAGGAAGGGCAGCATGTGCAAAGAGATAGCTCATTCAACGTTTTGATTCCAGGTATTTGATTTTGCCTCTTGCAAATGTTCTGCTTGAGCAGATTATAAAATATCTTTTGTTTTGTTTCGGGCAGAGGACCAGCACAGCTTCGTCCTGTTGGGGCTTTAAAATATCCTACTCACTCTCTGCTTGCCCATTACCTTTTCCATCGTCTGTGAGCACGTTGATAGACTTCCAACATTTATTCCAATATCATGCTTATAGCTTGCCATTAGTGGGGGGATATTAAATTTAAAAATCGGGGACAATGACGTCCCTTTCAGCTAACGTGTATTTCAAGTTTCGGGATTTAGAAATGAAGGTCTGTGGGCAGCAACTGCAGTTGCAGGTTGTGTTAAAAGTTAATTAGTAAGCAAGCACAAGCAGCATTTGTTCATGCAGACAACAGTTTACATTTCGCCAATTAGTTTCAAAAGATATTTGGAGACGAAGGGCCAAGTAAATTTGAATCTGATGGTGTTGACAACCTGACACTAACCATATTATTAAAATCTGATGTGTCGTGGGGGAATGCAACAGAGGAGCAATTTGAAAGAGGCAGAGAGCCAAGAGTCATCTGAAGAGACAGCAAATCCGGCGTCAAAATACCAGGCATTCACAAGAAATGTGCATGCTCTCTAAAAAAAAAAGGTCCTGTCTATTTATAAATATACATAGTTCATTTAGCAAGTACTCATTAGACGAAGAAAGACTGAGAAGGTATTTAAGAGAGACAATTCGACGGAGAGAGGCGTTCTGAACAGAAACTATCCTGTTTATGAAAGGTTTTTGTAATGGGAGGAAGTTCATACCACTTGTCCCACTTTTTTTTATCAGATTGCGAGATAAGGTGCTCCACTCTGTGTTGATTGGTCTGAACTGTCAGACGGGTATCGACCTCCACTTCAGAATAACATCAAAAAGACAAGGTCCCACAGCTGATCCCTGTGGAATGCAAATGGATGCAAAATTGTTTGAATTTTCTGGGTAGTGACGAAGATGATTAGTGACAGTTTGGCAGTGTATGTTGTCCGCATAGATGTGAGTAAAGTATTTGAGAATACCTAGTATGTTAGGCCAATCCAAAACACTGGAACACTTGGGCTACACAGTGAGATTGAAAGTTGGATAAAAAATCCATGGAAGATAGAGGATAGTTGTGGAAGGGTGAAAGTTTTTCCTGATTAGATGTCTAAGACTAAGAATCACTTGGGTCCCTTTGTTGTTTCTGGTTTGGTTAGTTAGCCCTTTGTAGCTGCCATCAGCATTCCTTTGGGAATGTACGTGGCACAGTGTTTGACAATCCCATTCCCGTTTACTGATTGGAAAATGGAGGTCCCTGACTCTTTATGTATCCTTCTTGAAGTCAATCCCAACTGTGTACTGTTATAAATAAAAAGTAAAAGAAAAATCTGAAATACTGTTTGGTGACAGCTGTCCACACCCATCCAGGCTCTTTCACTTCGTCAAACTTAGAGAGAGAAACAAAACCTCGCAAGCTATTTACTTTATTGGTTTTGCAACATTGTTCAGCATTTATGCTTCACTATGTCAACCTTAAAAAAGGCACAAAGAACTCTGAAAGCCATAGCATTGTCACAACAACTTCCAAAATACATTGACCCAGATGCATCTTCTTAAGAAAGCTTCTCCTACTCTCTCTGTCTCTCAAAGTTGACACGTTGAGAATTAAACTTCATTCGCCTGTTTTTCCAACGTAGGGATGTTATCTTTCCGTTTCATTCTGTGCTTTCTGCCTGGATAACTGTCTTCTAATGAGGGGAAACCGTTTGGGATTCAAGTTTCCGTTTTAGCTCTGCATGTTCTAATTGTAATTCGGCATTTTCAATTTGAAATATATCACGATTTCTTCACTACTGCTGGGTTAAAATCCTGGATGTCCGTTCCTAATCGCATTGTAGTCAATTTAAAGCATGCCGTCGCAGATATTAAAGAAACTAACTCAATACCACCTTCACAAGGTAACTATCATCTGGCAATTAATTCTGGCCAGCCAATGATGCCCATGCTTCACGAAAGAATTGAAGATGTATCAAGTAAAATGACTGACGTTGCTTTGAATGAGCCACAGATTCATTAAGTATTTCAAGTTTAATAATTTGCATAGATTATATCTCTTCTAACATTCGTAATCATTGAACCAACGAATCATCAGAGTCTGTCCAGACTATTCACAAGTTCCACTTTATGATGTGTAAAACAAAAGGAGACAGAGTGAAAGGGGTTAACAGATTTGTTTTGTTCAGTGACTGTAATTAATGTAAATCTCACAGGATCAAAATAGTTTCAGTGGGCCTGCCGCTCGTATATTAATAAAGGTCGCTGTCAATGCACTATCTCATGGCGCCAATGGCAGCATCACCTTCAGAGTAATGATCTTCAGCTTTGAAGCGACAAGGCGGTGCTGATTAGCAATATTTGAACAATAATTGGAGCTTTGCAACGATGGAATCGAAACTTCAGACAGCAGTTTGGAATGCTACAACGATGGAGAGGAGTTTATCTGAGGCTATCTCAAACTTGTTCGCCTATGAATGGATGTCAATAACTGACCGCATATTTTGGGTTCTTCGGCTTATTGAAATGTTTTATTATCCGATGCTCGCTATTTTTGGCGTCCCTGGTAAGGCTCTAAAACTAATTATTGAATCTGTCAGTCATGCTCATCATCTAATTGTTAGCTTCTTATATATTGGGAAGAGCAAATTTACCGCCTCATTTATATAGTAAGACCAATTTTGCAAGCGCATTGTCTGCAACCAGAGTCAAGACTGACTCTGACTGACTTGTGCAATTCTTTGTGTCCTCAGTTGATTCATCAGCACGATTCGACTGCATCTCAGTTCTGGTGTACAACCATTAAAATAGAGTACTCTCCAAATCTGCATCATTGTTGAGCTGCATTGTGTTTCATTTTTGTAATTTATTGTTAACTATTCTATTTTTGTGTCCTGGCCACTCTTCCTATCATTATGCACATAACATTCTGAAATTAGCTTCTGCTTTATTTTTAATAATTGCAAAGGCAGATCAAAAAGTACAGCTTTACAAATTGACTCATAACCCTTCCTGGTCGAGCTGCACTCATATGAACATTACTTTTGAATTATTTTGTGAACAACACTCTTTGAATTAAACACATCGCCCTTTCCCACCACAATGTTTTGTGACACCGTCGTATTACTCCAGCTTCTGTGTCAGAAAATCCAATCCCACCTCCACAGTGTTGTTTTCGACCACCTTTTAGTATGTTGGTGAAAGATCAAGCGGCACATCTCTCAGTGTTTAGAACTATTGCTTCACAGTGCCAGGAATCCGGGCTTGATTCCAACCTTGGATGAACATCTCTGTGGAATTGGCATCTTTTCACAGCGTCCATGTCGTTTTATTCCCACATTCGACAGTTGTGCAACTTTGTTGAATTGTTCATGGCGCAAAAATAGCGAGTTATTTGGAGAGGGTGAGGTTCCAGTGCAATGATTTTCAGAGTATCGAAGTAGACACAAAAAGTGAATTGTTTCTTTCCACAGTGTCATGATTCTATGAGCAGCATTTGTTCATGTCACTGATTCATGAGTAGGGCTCAGTTAATTCGTTGTATTTAACATGAACAAAACTGAAACAATTGAAGCTCTCCAAAAGTATTTTTTTTTTAACCTGGGCAGACCTTCTTTCAAATTGTGTAAAGGACAGGGTGAACAATGAAAAGAGATGCCGAAGCTTGGCCCGTTAGTTTGAGAAATAATTTGGCAGATTGAGAACAAGTGAGGAGGAAATCTTCTCAGTTTTTCGATTAACGCCAAATTAAATTCAATCCGGATCAAACTGAGGAATGCATTTCAGCAGAACATGTAAGGCAAGCAAATACATGACTAATAGTCAGATCCAGAGAAATACGATAGATCAGACCGAATTTGTTCCACATGACCAGTAGTCTTTCAAGGTAGAAACACAGTTCGATCAAGTCGATAAAAAAAGTTTATTGTATATCTGCATTTATTGGCCAAGACATAGAGCTTTGGACAGGGACATTACTGTGGATCTATACAACAAAATGGTGAAACGACACCTGGAGTATTATGTGAAAGTAGGGAATTTACATTATAAGACGGATAAGACAGCAGTGGAGTGCGTGATGAGGAAATTTATGAGGCTGTTTCCTGGACTTGGGAAATGAGATATGAAAGAACATTGGGAAGACTGCGGATTATTTCCTTAGAGAAAAACAGATTGAGTGAACAAACGGTGGCGATAAACCAAAATTATGAGCGTCACACAAGCATAGACAGGATCAAGCTTTACCCTTTATGGAGAGATACCTTACAAGGTTTATGGATTAAGGTAAAGGATACATAATTTAGAGGAGACGTAAACAAGACTTATTTACGCAGAGTGAAATGAGAATCAGAAATTCGCTCGTCGAAATAAAATCCCTCTTTACACGTAGGAAACATTTGAACGTGCATTTGCGATGCCACAGTTATGGGAAAATTGTTTTTGATGTGATTGAAATAGTTTCGTGTTTGTTTTTAAGAAGCACGATGTGATCGGCCAAAACACTTTCTTTTCCGTGCTGTACAGCTCTTTCACTTTAACTCAAACAAAAAGAAAGAAAAAGGGGAATGCATTTCTTCACATTGAACTGACGACTGTTGAGTGGGAATTTCGAACTTTCTCAATTCACTGAGTGACATGGTCTGAGCAAAACAGAGAAAAACAATCCCTATCTGTGGAAGGTATCACAAACAGACAAGACTACATGATGCTGTTTCTATTTTTTTTTCACAATGTTTCAATGCAACAGGAAAATATATGTTCTTAGAAATACATTTGTGCTATCAGGAATTCACTATATTGTGGAATTGTGGAGGCACATTCAAATGGGGCTTGCCAAAGCACGAAAAAGGTTTTACAAAAGATGAACTATTCAAAAATTTAAAAAAGTTGTCCAGCTAAATTGCTTTTGTGGTGAGACGTGCAATCAAACCGAATGATCTCCTGCTGCCCTCGAACAATTCTATGAATTCGCATTTTAAATCCTGTAAGTTCCACGTGCAATTTCGGCTTCCAAGGGGAACTTCCCAACTCTGGCTTAATCGTAACCTTTTGACTGTAGAGCACAACTGCACCTGTTGCTGCAGACCCCGCAACCGTAAAATGGTACATTGTCATTGTTTTTCCTCACAAATTTCTAATTTTAGGACGAATGTAGATGCATGACCATAAGCTGGAACAATAAATGAAACTTATTTTATTATTTTTTGCCAGAGCAGCATAGCCATCCGATTAGAAATTCAAAACCATTTCTGTCACAGTTCAGAATAATGGAAATAAATAATTTACTGCAGAAGGAAGCAATGACTTTCACGAGACTGATACTGTGTCGAGTAAAGGATTTTAAAAGAAATTATCCAACATCAGAGCATAAGCCAAACTGAGAGCACAACAAAATGCAAAAGCAAGTCAAACTTTTAATAAGTTACATCGGAAAAGTGAATATCATTTTTTTGGTCTGGCTGCTTAACGAACAAATTTTACAGCCTCTCATGCAATTTAAGTTATTTACAGCAGGAAAGTCACTGGAGCAACACATATTAAAATAATAGTGTCACGAATAGAAATAATTTGCAACCTGTGCTATTTTCCAAAGTCTGAAAGGAAACGATTCTCCACTAAAATTCGTTGCGAATCAGTACTTAGCTCAATGAAGTCTGTATTCATTCGTTCTTAAAACTGAATTGGTTTAATTCTGGGAGCAAGTTCATTTTTCAAAGTAGAGATGTTTGTAAAATGCAGGAACAACAACAATAAAATCATAAAGTAGAAAAAAACCCATGGGAATATTTTGGTTTATGTGTTATGTTTTCGAAGGTCAAGTCGCTTTGACCAGGACTGGTTCTCAATTGCATGCCTGTGCAAGGGTGTTGCTTATGCTGTTTTTTTATAATATCCTTGCAGAAGTTATAATTTTATCTGATCCACCACGCCATAGAGATCTGTCCAAATCCATAAGTCTTCTGCTAGAGCGTTAGCATTTTAAATGTATTATTTCCAAGGAGAATAAGCCACCTTCTTCAATCAGCCCTGCGAAATATATACTCACTCACTCCCAGAGTGATTACACTGACCTGCATTTCTGTTCATTCTTTTGTAAACTCAGCAGTATGAAGTGAAATGTACCAAGCGCCATCAAACTTTAATGTTGTGCACGTTTAGCACAAATGTAGAACCGTCAGTCTATGAGGCAATCTATCCTCTCAGGTCCACAAAAACAGTCTGAGGTGCGACCCACATTGACTCATCCCCCGATTCTATCCCTGCATTTGCCACTTATCATCTTTGGAACCTGATCGCCGTGGGGCGCTTTACAATGAAAGTCTGGCATAATTGTACATTAAACAGTGTGAGGACACCAAGGCACTTCGAGCAAAGGCACACTCAGAGGACAAGCAAACTCCTATCAGAGTCACTCAAGTTTGGAATCGAACACCGGTTCCTGGCACTGTGAAATCACAGTGCAGACCACGAAGTTGCAATGCATTTATTTGCTTCTTTATGTTTCTGCATATTTAAACAATGTGTTTATGAGATGTTCATTTGTTGTTATCAACAAATGTAGACATTCCGAGTTCCCAAGATAATTGAATAAATACTTTGGTTTTCTTATTCTTGCAGAAATATTTGGCTGGGGCACATCAATTATTTTTCTGCTCTTTCATGCTCACAAGAATGATAATATGACACAGATCCAATCAAGGATAGCAGGAGTACCAACTTTTAAATGTAAAACAAAAAATGTTTCATGTCGTAAAACACCACGCATTTTTGACATTTTCTCCAGAGGAATTGTATAACTACTGACCATTTGCTGGTGAATAACCCTGACTATTTCTCATCCCCACAGTGAACATATTGACGCTTGTGATTCTGTCATGCAGAATGTGTGGTCTTTCCAAATGTACAACAGGCTATCTCGTTGCCATGGCTTCAGCAGATCTCTGGGTTGTTATCCTTGACTTGATACTGAGACAAATTCCAATTGTTTATCGAAAACAATTTATTTTCCTGCTATTCACCCGTGTGTGCAATATCCATGCTGTCATGCTTCATGCAGTTACTGATTGTTCTGTTTGGTTCACTGTATCCTTCACGTTTGATCGATTTGTGGCCATATGTTGGCAAAAGATGAAAACCAAGTATTGCACCAAAACAATGGCGATTGTTGTACTGGGAACAATCACTGTACTGAGCTTCTTAAAGAACATTTTCTGGTATTTTATGTTAATGGGACATTATCGGCTTGAAAACACTCCTTGGTTCTGTTATGTTCCAGTTGCTGTTTGGACATCTCCTTTGTGGATGTCAGTCGAGTTCCTTCATCATATCTTCACACCCTGTGTCCCGTTCATGCTGGTTCTGCTTCTGAATGTTTTGAGCATCAGGCACATTTTTGTGAGCAACAGAATCCGCAGAAGACTCAGGGCTCAAAATAGCTGCCAAAGACCAAAAGATGCAGAACTGGAGAGTCGAAGGAACTCAATCATCTTACTGTTCACTGTCTCAGGTAACTTCATCCTGCTATGGGCAACATACTTATTGTATTCCATTTGGAGCCGTATAATATTTTGGGGCTATGTGTCTGTATATCTCGATTATTTTGTGCAAGAACTGGGATTCATGCTGCAGCTTTTTAGCTGCTGCACAAACACTATGATTTATGCTGTGACTCAGACCAGGTTCAGACAGCAGCTGAAAGTTATGCTGAAAACACCCTTTATTTCAATTGTCCGATTAATTTTCAAATGAAAGCAATTAGATTGCACAGTAATAACAGCAATTTCTTTGTTGATATAGTTTAAATTCTGAATATGTTTAACTATATAATTACATTGCAGATGTGGGGATTACTTACAGTGCACACTGCAAACTGTATTGTCGAAGGGATTGAATCCTGTGCCTGTATTGGCACAGTTGGATTTTTCATGATCAGACGTTGGGACAATACTGATGGAGAGATATTATATCTCACGTGACTGGCTTCTGAATGTACTGTGACAATGGGCAGAGCTTGAACATGAAACATCACAAAACTCTCCAGTGCTTCCTTGCAAACCACATAATTTCTGACTAGAAGAACAGCACAATATGCAGCAAAAGTGGGAGCCCTTGGTTTTTTGTTTTGGTCTCATGTGTGTTCTTTTGGATAGTTCTCGAATTGAATGACAATTTTTGAGCAATAGCGATCTGCTATGTGCATTTCAGGGGAAAAAACGGAAAATGCAACAACAGCAGATCGAAACAAACCAAGAGCCCACGTTTGCACTATCTTTGTGCATGTTTATTTGAAGCATTAAACATCAATTTCAAAAAAAATCTGTGGCTGGCTCTCAAAGAAAGTTTTGATTGTTTCATTTCATTTTTCTCCGTGCTCGCAATAAGTAAAAATGATTTGACACCATTCATAAATGCCATGAGAATCTGTACTTACTCTGTGACAAAGAGGCTATCCATGATTTTGTTGACAATAATACAGAGCATTATTTCAAAAGCTCCTCAATAACTACTATCGCAGTGCAGATGCCCGTGATCAGAAGAAGGCAATACTTGCTTGGAGAAACTGAAACAAGTTTTCAATGGAAATAAAAAACTGAGTTTTGTTTGTCAACAGGAAGTTAAAACATCAGCCAGAATTAACATGAAATACATTTGTTTGATAGTACACTGATGTTAAGGATGAATTTCCATTCGGTTGAAAAAAGAAATGAAAAAATCATTACATCAGACAGTAGCCGAGCTTTTATATTGCGATTTACCGTATTTAACATATGCACAGGAACGCCGTCATTTTGATTTATCGGATAAATCCTTGTTATGGTTGAGCCTATTGGTCTACAATACATGGATGATAGACAAACTTAATACATTCTGTCTGGTAATTTTGTGAATGGGAGCAGCCGTGTTAAAGTTATAGAACATATAGTGCAGAAAGTGGCAATTCGACCCACATTTCCAACTTGCGTGGTTTCATCCGTCTCCACTCTGCCAGACAGCTCATTCTGATTCCGAACAACTCTTTGAGTAAAGATGTTGCTCCTCATTTCATCCCTAGCTCTCTTGCCGATAATTTCAAAATTGTGACCTCCAGTTGAAGACATACCATCTCATATCAACAAAATGTCCTTTAAACTTTCAACATTCTGCACAATTTTAAACAACAAAATCCGATATCCTGGAAAGCTATCTGCTCAAAAGAGTAGATATTCCAACTTTTCTAATCTTGGTACCTGAAACTCCTCGTTCACAGAGTCTAAGAATCCTGCTGTATAGAAGCATGCTGGACTTTTCCCCAAATTAAACAAAGCAATTGGATCATGCAGTGATTCCAGGAGATTGTCTGCTGAACAAGTGTTTTGCCTGCGTTTGCCGAAATCCCTTTAATCAATTGCTATGCAAGTATTTCTCCAAATGTGCTTTAAATGATGTAACTGTATCTGCATCCGTCATTTCCTCTTGGAGTACAGTCCACACATGAACCATACTGCATAAATAAGTTGCTTCTCATGTCCATTTTATACTTTCTCTTCTCACCTTGAATTATGTCCCGTAGTTTTGAATTCCAATATGCCAGAGAAATGACCTTTGCTATTGAGAATATCTGTGCCCCTCAAGACTTTTCAAATTCTATAAGGTCACCTCTCAGCCTTCTACGTTCCAATGGAATAGCACGGGTTATCCTGGCTGGTTCCATAACTCTGACCCTCAATTCCAGTCAAAATTCTAACAGATTATTACTCAACTCTCTCCAATTTAATAATATCCTTCGTACAGCAAGTCCAGCAGAACTGTACATATCCCTGGCACGATTCTCCTAAATCTGTTTTGCACTTTCTTCAGAACCTCAGCATCCTTCCTCTTTGAAGTGCACAAATCCTACACTCCAAATGAGGTCTGACGAACTTTACAGAAACTTGCTTGTATACACCGTTCCTTTTTTTCTGGAACATCCTATAAGACTTCTTAATAGATGTCCAGACCATTGTCAGAAAATGAGCACGTGTACTCAGAGTTTCATCTGCACCTGTGCACCCTTCAATGTTGTACGGTTCAGCCGGCACTGGTTTTCCATGTTTATTCTCCCTCAACATTTTCCAAAATAAATGGAAGTCAGAATATACTGAAAATTTGTTGATTATGGGGAAAAAACAGCACCTGGCTTAAAGAAGTCATTCAGGGATGGAAATCTACCATCCTCACCTGAATCCACGTTTGTGAATTCAGACTCACAGCTCTGTGGTTGATTCTTATTTAACCTCGAAAATGACGTGGGAAGTCATTCAGTTGTATCAATCCCTAACAAGTCGCACCAAGGAAATGAAACTGAAGGAAAACGTCAGGAAGAGCTTTCTGGAAGCTGCACAGATCTCTTTGCTGACGTCTCAGTGATCGTGGCAAAAGTGGGGGAACTGTGCAAAGGCTAGTCAGCAATTACCTGTCCAAGCAGTATACATGGGATCGTACCTTATAGACAAAGTCCAAGGTGCCATCACTAGCTTCCATGGATCGCTGCAGTGCCATTTACAGAACAGAACTGGCAGAGGTCGTGCCGCAGTGGTATACATTGCTGAAGGGTTGCTATGAGAGTCGTAAACTGTAGACTCAATGAAGTCGTTTGGTTTCATGTTAAGCTTGGGTGAGGCTGACTTCTGCTGGCCATGACATATTGTTCTTTCTCTGAGAATAAGTCAGGAATCAAACATGTGAACAATAATCAGATGAGGCACTGAAGGTGGCACTGGTTCAAAATGTGGGGGACTTCAATGTCCATGATCACGAGTGGCTCCGCAACTGAACTAGTGATCACGCTAGTGCGATCCTTAAACGTACAACAGCCGACTGGGTCTTCTTCTTGTGGTGAGGGAATGAATTGAAGGGTAATAAAGAAGTATTTGACCTCATCCATGTCAGCACATCTAAGAGTGATCAATGCTTATTCCTTGTGGATACAAAGTTCCGCATTCGCATTGAGAATACCTTCCATTGCATTGTGTGATTAGATTAGATTAGATTAGATTACTTTACAGTGTGGAAACAGGCCCTTCGGCCCAACAAGTCCACACCGACCCGCCGAAGCGTAACCCACCCATACCCCTACATTTACCCCTTACCTAACACTACGGGCAATTTAGCATGGCCAATTCACCTGACCTGCACATCTTTGGACTGTGGGAGGAAACCGGAGCACCCGGAGGAAACCCACGCAGACACGGGGAGAACGTGCAAACTCCACACAGTCAGTCGCCTGAGACGGGAATTGAACCCGGGTCTCTGGCGCTGCGAGGCAGCAGTGCTAACCACTGTGTCACCGTGACGCCCATAAGTGTGGTACTATGTCGGAGTCAAGTCGATCAGGCTTTGAACAGATCTGGCACCAAATAATAGAGACAGCGAAGGAATTCCCCAAATGCCGGATGAGATCTGATGTCTGCATACAGTCGTGAATGTTGGTGGATCATTAACTAACTCAGTAGTTGAGGAAGCTTCACTAATATCCGCTTTCTGAAAGATGGAAAAGCCAAACGCAAAAGTGCATTAGATAAGGTTGTACCATTTTCAGCCTTCCTAATAGAAAATTAATTCATCGACAATCAAACTCGAGCTCATCCAGTAGTCACCAACATCATAGAAACCATTCATCAGCCAAGTTGATTCACTCCACCTGATATCGAGAACAGTTGCATGCACTAGATACTGCAAATTGATGGGTGCTGGCAATGTTTCGGCAACAATGCTGAACACTTGTGCTCCAAAAATTACTGCTTGCTTAACGAAAGCCTTCACGTGCATTGACAACGCTAGCAGTTAACCGACAATGGGAAACATTGCCAGGTGTGTCATGTACACAAAAAGCAGGACAAATTGAATCCGGCCAATTATCGATGAAGATACCATAATGCAGGGAGCGAGGACCAGAGGTGTGCTGGGAAGTTGCGTTAATTCTTCAAAAACTTATCTCGTGGGAACCGCGGCCCTCCATTTTTGCAGCACAAGCGCTAGCGGTGAGAGCGAGGAGCAGGGGCCTGCCGGGCAGGTAATTTAACATTTTAAAACTTATCTCATGAATTAGCGGAGCGCACATTGTGCAGGATTGGACACAGAACGGCTGGGTAAGTGAAGTAATATGTGGGCGGTTGCTTTACCCGAAACACTACTTACGTAGCGTCCTCCACCGTCCTCCTCCATTAACCAAAGAAAGGGTTCAGTCCCCCGATTTTAGTTAGCTAACTAGTATTTTTTTAAAAAATCTTTGAGAATTGAGAACAGTGAGGCTGGATGATCGGGCAGTTGCATGCCATTCCTGCAGCATGTGGTCGGTCAGTTTCAAAAACAATGTCCATATTCACTTTATCTGCGTGAAATGCACCCAAAGCCTGTTCCTTAGAAATGCAGGTAGAGCTGGATGAACTTCAGGTAATTTAGGATGCTGAGAAAGTATGTGAGAGGAGTTACACGGAAGCACTCTCAACTCAGGTACAGGAAAAAAGGTAAATGGGTTACAGTCGGGTGGTGAAAAAGCAACAGGCAGACAGCGCAGGGATATCCTGTGGCCGTTCCCCTCAATAACAACGTTTTGGATACTGTTGGGAGGCACGACCTACCAGAGGAAAGACATAGTGGCCAGGTCTCTAGCACTGAGCCTGGTCCTGTTCCTCAGAAGGGAAAGGGGAGACTAGAAACGCACTAGTGGTAGGAGACTCCATAGTTGGAAGAACGGACAGCAGATTTTGTGGTTACGAACGGGACTTGCGGAAGATATGTTGCCTCCCAGGTGTCAGGGTCCAAATGTCGGGAGTTTACAAGATACTGAAGGGGGAGTGGGAGCAGCCAGAATTCGTTTTGCAAATTCACACCAACGACATAGCCAGGAAAAAGCATGAGGAACTAAAATGTGATTTCAGCGAGTAATTTGGAAGCTGAAAAGCAAGACGAAAATAGTAGTAATCTCAGGAATACTACTGGTGTCACGTGCTAATGAGGCGAAGAACAGGGAGTGAGTGCACCTAAACACGTTGTTATAGGACTGGTGCATGAGGGAGGGCTTCAGATAGGTAGATTATTGGGGTACATTCTGTGGAAGGTGGGACCAGTACAGAGAAGAGCCAGTTGCACTTAAACTGGAACAGGACCAGGCTCAGTGCTAGAGACCTGGCCACTATGTCTTTCCTCTGGTAGGTCGTGCCTCCCAACAGTATCCAAAACGTTGTTATGTATTGGGCCGGATATCTGTAACAGCACTTGGAGAGGGCATAAACTCGTTTGGCTGGGGATTGGGAACCACAGTTACAGATCAGACTAGAGGGTAGTTGTTGAACGGGCAGAAATAGCATGCAGAGAGATTGTCAGGAAGAATACACCTTTGATAGGTCAAAGAGATGGGTTAACGTGTGTCTGTTTCAATGCAATGAGTATCAGAAATAAGAGTGATGAACTTAGAGCATGGATAAGTACTTCGAAGAATTATGTACTAGCAATAACGGAAACATGGATTTCACAGGAGTAGGAATGATTGCTGGATGTTCCAGGGTTTTGACCTTTTAACAAGAACGGGAAGGGGAGAAAAGAGGATGGGAATAGCATTATTAGTTACCGTGTGCATCAAAGCTGCAGAAAAGAATGTTGTTGAGGAGGCTTTGTCCACTCAGTCAGCATGTGTGGAAGTCAGTAACAGGAAAGGAGGAGCCACTTACACTCATAGAGTCACAGAGATGTAAAGTGCTATAACAGACAGTTTGTCCAACTCGTCCATGCTGAGCAGACATCCCAACCTAATCTAGCACCATTTGTCAGCACTTGGTTCATATCCCTCTAAGACCTGCCTATTCGCAAACCCATCCATATGACTTTTAATTTTAGCAATTGTACCAGCCTTTACCACTTCCTCTGGCAGCTCATTCCATACTCACACCACCCTCTCCATGAAAAACATTGCCCCATACGTCCCTTTTATGTCTATCTCTTCTGACTTTTAACCGATATCCTCTAGTTCCGGGCTCCCCCACCCCACGGAAAAGACTTGGTCGATGTATCCTATACCTGACCCTCATGATTTTATAGAACTCTCTGAGGTCACCCTTCAATCTTCGACCAACCAGAGAAAACAGGCCCAGCCTATTCAGCCGATCCCGAAAGCTCAAATCTTCCAACACTGGAAACATCCTTGTAAATCATCTCTGAACGTGTTCATGTTTCACAACATCCTTCAGATAGGAAGGATACCAGAATTTAACGCGATTTTCCAGGAGTGGCCTTGCTGTTTTCTAAAGACCATCTATCGCAAACGAGAGGTGGAAGGAAAGATTAGACGACAGATCTAGGAAAAGTGAAAATGTAACATAATTGTCTGGGTGACTTTAGCTTCCACAATATTGATTGGAATCACGTTAGTTCAGATGGTTTGGATACATCTGATCTTTTCAGGTGTGTCCGGGAGAGATTCCGAACTCAATTTGTTCATATGCTGACAAGGGGGGTTTGGTGCAATGCAATTTGTCAGGACAGGTGTCAGATCCCTCGACGGGAGAGAATTTTGATGACAGTGACCAACTGCTTCACCCTTACCATAGCCATGGAGCGGGATAGAAACAGACGGTATGGGAACGTATTTAATTGTGGGAGTGCAAATTATACTGCTATTAAATAAGAGTTCAGGATTTTTAATTAGAAACAATTCATCTCCGGGAAGTGCACAATGCAAATGTGGAGACTGACTGAGAAGCTCCTGTTCCGAGTGTCGGATAACTTTGTCCGGCTGAGACAGGCAAGGAACGGCAATGTGAAGGAGTCTTGGACGACGAAAATGGAGGACCTTTCCGCAAAAGGGAAAAAGGAAGTTAAAAATCACACAACACCAAGTTATAATTAAACAGGTTTAACTGGAAGCACAATAGCTTTGAGAGCGACGCTCCTTCATCCGAAAGCTCGTGTGCTTCCAATTAAACCTGTTGGACTATAAACTGATGGTGTGTGATTTTTAACTTTGTACACCCCAGTCCAACACCAGCATCTCCAAATTGGGAAAAAAGGAAGTGGAGTTAAGGTTGAAGAAACAAGGATCTGGCGCAGCCAGAGAAAATTACAGGTTAGTTACCTCACAAATAACTCAAAAATGGACTGAGAAGAGCTGGGATGGAGCGAGAAAAATCTTTGGTGGGAAGGGTTAGAGAAAAACAGAGGCATTCCAATTCTACGAGGATAACAGAATGATCAGATAGACGGTAGTGCCGATCAGGGATATTACAGGAAACTTGTGCAGAGAGGCTGATGAGGGAGGTAAGACACCACATGAGATTTTTGCCAACAGTGCTCACGAAGAGAGGGGACTTGTTGAGAGTCAGAACACCATTGACCCGACTAATAGGCTTGAACAAATTCATATTAAGGAAGTGGATGTGCTCGATATTCTGGGAAGCATCAAGATAGATACATCCCCAGGGCCAGACCAGACATATCCAAAATTACGACGGAAGGTGAGGAATGAGTCTGCTGCGCCTCTGGCGATTATCTTTGCATCCTCACTCGCGATGGAGTCGTACCTCCTGCTTGGAGGGAGACAAATATTATTAATCTGTTCAAGAATGGGAAGGTGGAATCCGTGAGAATTACAAACAATTCCTGGGATTCATGACTATTTTAAACGTATGCTCGATTAAACACAGTCAGCATGACTTTGTGAGGGATAGGACATGACTCACAAGCGTTATTCAATTATTTGAGAATGTGACGAGAAGAGTTGAAGTAAATCGAGCAGTGAATGTCGTGTCTATGGATTGCACTGAGACATATTTTAAGATTCTGCACGGCAGTCTCATTCAACGTTAGGAACTATGGGATGCAGGGAAATATGGCGGTCTGGATACAGAAGTGGCTGCCTGAAAGAAGACATAGAACATAGAACATTGAACATAGAATGTCGCAGTGCAGGAGAGGTCCTTTGGTCCTCGACGTTGCGCCAACCTGTGAAACCAATCTGACGTCAATCTAACCTTCACTATTCCATTATTAACCATATGTTTATAAAATAGTCATTTGAATGCCCCAAAAGTTGGCAAGTATACTACTGTTGCAGGCCGAGCATTCCATCACCTTACTACTCTCTGAGTAAAGAATCGACCTCTGACTTATGTCCTTAATCTATCACCCTTCAATTTAAAGTTATATCCCCTCGCGCTGGCCATCACCATCTGACGAAAAATATTCTCAACGTCCTACCTATCGAATCCTCTGATCGTCTTGTTTGTCTCTATTAGGACGCCTCTTAACCACCTGCTTTCAAACGAAAACAGCATCAAGTCCCTCAGGTATTCCTCATAAGATATTCACAACATACATGTTCAATGTCCTCTGCACCTGTTCCAATGCTTCCAAATCCTTCCTACAATGCAGCAATCAGAAATGTACGCAATATGCCAAATGCGGCCGCACCAGATTTTTGCACAGTTGTAAAATGACCTAATTTCTCTGAAACCCAATACGTCTACCAATAAAATCAAACACACCAGATGCCGTCTTACATATTCTATCAACCCGGGTAGCAAGTTTGAAGGTTCTATGCACTTAAAAACCAAGAACTCTCCGCTCATCCACGCTACAACAAAACTTACCATTAGCCCAGTACTCTATGTTCCTGTTACTCCTTCCAAAACGAATCATTTCACTCTTCTCCGCATTAAACTCCATTTGGCACCTCTCAGCCCAGCTCTGCTGCCTATCTATTTCATTCTGGAAACTGCATAAAACTTCCACACTATCCACAATTCCACTTTACTAAACTTACTAATTCATACGTCCTCGCACTCATCCAGGCCATTTATAAAACTGACAAACATCAGTGACCCCAAAACAGATCCTTGCGATACACTACTAGTCACTGATCTCCAGGATGAACATTTCCCATCAACCACGATCCTCTAGCTTCTTGCACCGAGCCAATTTCTGACCCAAACCGCGACATCACTCTCAATACCATGCCTCTGTATTTTCTGCAACAGCCTATATTGGGGAACCTTATAAAACTCTTTGATGAAATCCATATAAACAACATCAACCACTTTACACTCATCCACCTATTTCAAATGATTGAATTAAGTTTGCCAGGCGCAACCATCGCTTATAAAAAACTGTTTAAGGTGTCCCTAATAAAATGATTCCTTTCTACGTGACTATAAATTCTATCTCTTGTTTTCCTTTCCAAATCTTTAACCACAACCGAAATAAGGTTCATTGTCTATAATTAACCGGGTTATTTCCACTTTCCTTCTTGAACAAGAGGAAAACATTTGCTGTCGTCCAATGTTTTGGCACGATCCCAGTAGACAATGACGACATAAAGACCAAAACCAAAGGTTCTGCAATCTCCTCCCTTGCTTCTCAGAGAATACTGGTACAAATCCCACCTAGCCCTGGGAACTAACCCATGTTCAGACATTCCAGCATAGGTCGCAGCTCCTTCTTTTGCAAATCAATCCCGTCTAGTCTAATAGCCTGTATATCAGTATTCTAGTCGACATCATTGTCTCTTTCTAGTGTGAATACTGACGAGAAATATTCATCCAGTCACTGCCCTATCTCTTTGGACTCCACGCACAACTTTCCACTACTGTCCTTGACTAGCCCGAATCTTACTTTACTCATTCTTTTAGTCCTGGCATACCTGTAGAAAGATTTAGGGTTTTCCTTGATCCTACCTGCCAGAAAATTGTTATTGCCCCTCCTTGCTCTTCTTAGCTCTCTCTTTAGTTCCTTCCTGTCTAACGTGCATCTCTCATGCGCCCTCACTGAGCCTTTACATCTCATTTTTACCTTATTCTCCTTGTTCCTCTCCAGAGCAGATGCATCTTCTTGATTAAACCACGACTCCCTTGCTCGACCACTTCCTCCCTGTTGGACAGGTATATACATATCAAAGACACACCATAGCTGTTCTTTGAAGAAGCTCCATATTTCAGTTGTGCCCATCCCCCGCAGTTTCCTTCATCATCCTGTGCATCTCAAATCTTGCCTAAACGCCTCATAATTGCCTTGCCCGACGCTATAACTCTTGCTCTGCAGCATCTGCCTACTCCGTTCCATCGCTAAAGTATACTTAAATGAATTGTGGTCACTGTTGCTCAAGTGATCTCCTGTCTCCAAATGTAACACCTGGCCCGGTTCATTACCCAATAGCAAATCCTATATGACATTGTCTCGTGTTGGCCTAGCTACATAATATGCCAGGAAACCCTCCTGGACCCATTGAACAATAACTGGCTGATCTACATTACTCGAACTCCAGCATTTCCAGTCAATATTTGGCAAGTTTCAGTCCTCCATAACAACTACACTGTTACTTTCGTTACTATACACAATCAATTTTCGCAGTCCTTTTATCTATATCTGCGAACTCTTTGGAGGCCCATAGAAACATGCCAATAGCGTGACCACTCCTTTCCTGTTTAAAACCGCCCATACTACCGCAGTAGATGAGTCTTAATTAAAGCTCCTTTCCTCCACCGTACTACTGTCCTTGATTAACACTTACGCATCTCTCTCTTACCACCTTCCCTGTTCTTACAGAAACATCTAAATCCCTGAGCCTGCAACAACCATTCCTGTCCCTGTTATATCCATGTCTCTGAAATGGCCACAACATCGAAGTCCGAGATACCAACCCTCGCTTCATGTTCACCCAACTTATTCCGGGTCCTTCTGGCATTGCAATAGACAGGGTTCAAAGCACCTTCCTGCCGACCAAAACACTGCTGCGACCTTGAACCCTTATTCATGCTCTCACTATGCTCAACCTCCTGTCCACTGGAACTACAATTCAGATTCACATCCTCCTATTGAATTAGTTTAAATCGTCCCGAAGCAGATCAGCAAACTTCCCCTAGGACATTGATACTCTCTGGTTCAGTTGTTGACCATCCCGTTTGTTGAATTCCCACTTACCCCAGAAAGCAGCGAGTTTTAGTGGATGGAAAGTATTCCAGTTGGTGGTTGTTGACGAGTGCTGTCCCGCAGGGATCTGTTTTAGGGTTTTTACAGTTTTTTATAAATGACTTGAATAAGGAAGTGGAAAGGTGTGCAAGTCGGTTTGCCGATGACACAAAGGTCGGTGGTATTTATAGACTGTCGAGGGCTGTTGCAGGCGACATCAAGTTATTGACAGGATGCAGAGCAACGTTGAGAAGTCGCAGATGGAGTTCAACATGGATAAATGTGAAACACTTCATTTTCGAAGGTCGAATATGAATGCTGATTATACAGTTAAAGACAGGATTCTTGGCAGTTTGGATGAACAACGGGATCTTAATGTCCAAGTAGAACACACAAAGAACAAAGAAAATTACAGCTCAGAAACAGCCCCTTCAGGCCTCCAGATATGCGCTTATCTAGATCCTCTATCAGAACTTGTCATCCATTTTGTAATGATCTGCACCCTTTCCTCTCTGCCCATTCATATATCTGTCTCGATACATCTTAAGTGACGCTATCGCGCCCGCCTCTAACTCCTCCGCTAGCAACGTGTTCCAGGCACCCACCATCCTCCGCGTAAAGAGCTTTCCATGCACATCTCCCTTAAACATTTCCCCTTTTACCTTGAACTCTAAAATGGGTAATTGAGTGCCCCACTCTGGGAAAATGGTTCTTGATATCCACACTATCAATAGCTCTCATGACTTTGGAGACCTTATCAGATCCCACCTCAACTTCCGCCTTTCTAACGAATATAAGACTCATCGACTCAACCTCTCCTCAGCACTAACCTCCTCCATCCCAGGCAAAGTCCTGGTGAGCCTCGTCTCCATCCTCTTCAAAGCATCCACATACTTTTGGTAATGTGACGACCAGAACTGTACACAATATTCCAAAATTGGCCGAACCAAAGTCTTATACAAATGTAACATGACTTGCCAACTCTGATACTCAGTTGCCCAACTGATGAAGGAAAGCATGCCGTCTGCCTTCTTGATCACTCTATTCAGCTGCGTTGTCACCGTTCAGTTTTTATTAACAAAATGGGAAATAATCCTATTTCTCAGCATCCTCTCCTAGACCTTCGCTACCACTGGCATTACGCATACCGATCTATATTTGCATGGATTATACCTGCTATGAACCTAGATCCCTCAAAGTGGCCACTCAAGTTGATAGGTTTGTTCAGGCAGCGTGTGTTGTTTGGGCTTTCATTAACAGGGGATTTGAGTATAAGAGCCGGGCTGCAGCTCTGTAAATCCCTGCCGAGTCCAAACTTGGAATATAGTTTCCAGTTCTTGACCCCTTATTATATGAAGGACGATAATACTTTAGAGATGGTACCAGGAAACTGCCTGGATTGGATGTCTTGTCTTATGAAGAGATTTTGAGACAGCTAGGGCTATTCACACTGGAGAGAAGAAGGAAGAGCGTTGAATTGATAGATGTGTACAAGGTAATGATAGGCAAAATTAGAATACATAACCAGAGATGTTTCCCTAGGGCAGAAATGATATCACGAGGAGTCATAATTTTATGATGATTTGAGACAGGAGAGACTTCGGAGATAGTTTCTGCAGTCAGAGACTGGTAATTGCGTGAAATACGCTGCCAGCGGTGGTAGTAGCGTCAGAGACGTTAGGACCATTTAAGCGACAGCTGGACAAACACACGGATGGCAGTGAAGTGAGGAGTGTGTTTGTCAGGTTGATCTTTGGCGAAAATAAATGCCAAGCACAATATCGTGGGCCGAAGGGCCTACACTGTGCTGAACTGTTTGTGGAACTATGCAACGTCGTTCGCTTTTTAAGCATCATTTGTAAAGCACTGAAAGCAAACATTGACAGTACTTTTGCTATGAAGTTTAGTTTGACAGCCCTCTCCCCCAACAGCTGAAACTCACACTCACACAGAGGCTCGGCTTGCCTCGAAATCTGTTAAGTGAAGTGTGGAAGATGCAATAACGCGACTCTCACTCCTCCAATCTTTCATAAAGGGGTAGTTAAATGAAATGAATTCCTTTCACTCAATTTATTATCAACAAGTAACAATTTATTTACCTAAATCTAACAGTAGGAAAATTAACTGAACCACGAACAAACCAAAAAATTCACCTCTATGTGTTAAGTATTACTAAAGAAAACAAAATCTTGAATAATAGAATTTAAAAAAAACTCAGTCTCACAGAAATACATCAAGGATACGTCTTCCAGAACTCTCTGTTGATCTTCTTTCAGGATCGACTCCTTCAATATTTGTCTTGACTCTTCAGTATGGAAATGTTCTCCCTGTGAATTATGCATTCTAGAATATTTACTAAAGTGTGCTGTGGTGCCTTTATTAATTATATTATGCTTTCTCTGAGAGCTGACGTTGTTATCGCTTGGCAGATGATCGTTAGAACATACAGATTATCCAAATGAACTCATCTGTTATATCCTTGATGACCTACCACGATTGTTACAATCGGATTGGTTTAAGGTTGTCAAAACGATCAGATTTAAATATAATAGGTTTGTGGTAGCTAAGTGCTTGGTTTAAATTTATTGGCTAAATTTGAAAAGACATGCTGTCTATGTAAACATTCGGCTCAGCTATTCGCAACAAGTGTTTCAATTCGGGCACGTTCTGTGCACCTGCACTTTAAGGTGGTATTCAGACATCCATTTGATGCGAAACACAGAGAAGAAGCTATAATTAGCAGGGATCCAGCAACGCTTCCTCATTTTGATGTTTAACATTTTTATACACACCCACGTCGCAACACATTCCAACAACATCTGCTCAGCAATAACCTGCTCACTGGTGCCCAGTGTGGCTTCCTATAGGAATATAGCTGATCTAATGTCCAATTTAGTCTCATAATGACAAAAAACCTGAATTCCACAAGTGAGGCAACAGTGGCAGGCCTTAATATCAATGCTTTCAACCAAGTGCAACAGAGTCATAGAATCGTAGAAATGTATAGCACAGAAACAGACCGCCTCGTCCATACTGACTAGATGTCCTGAATTAATCTAATCCCATTTGCCATCACTTGGCCCATATCCCTTTAAACCCGTCCTAATCATACACTCATCCAGATGGCTATTTAATCTTCCAATTGTACCAGCCTCTACTACTTCCTCTGGCAGCTCATTACATGCACACACCAGCCACTGTCTGAGAAAGTTGACCCTAAAGTTCGTTTTAAATTTTCCCACTCTCAACGTAATCCTGTACCCTCTAATTCTGTGTTCCCCGATCCCCAGGGTGGAGACTTTGTCCACGTACCGTATCTGTGCCTCATTATATGATCACTCTTCAGCCTCTAAGGCTCCAGGGAAAACAACCACAAACTATACAACGTCGCCCTGTAGCTCAAAACCTCCAACCTTGACAACAACCTTGATCATCTTCTCTGAATTTTATCATGTTTGAAAGCATTCTCCCGACAGGACGCAAACAAGAATCGGATGCAATATAGAAATTGGCCGAGCTAATGTTCTGTGCAGGGGCGGTCGGGAAAGAAATTGCGACAGTAAGAGTTTCTCCCTTTTTGGTGTATTTTAGGTTTTGGAGCTGATTTACTCAAAATACAGGAGCTGTAATTATTTTTTTGTAAGATGATGTACTGTTTTGGAACTTTGGGGGAGAATTATCAAAACAAGGGCTCTTTACAAAGGAGGCAGCGAGAAGAATAGAACATGTGGTCACTGAATAAAACGAGAAATGTATCAAAGATCATTCGAAAAAATGGAATAATGTGGCAAGCTCTCTCCTGGTCGCAGTCAGACTTGACACAAAGGAAAAGTTTATAGATGTTAATAATCTCAGTTTCGGAACATCCCTGCATGAGTTCCTCAGAGCAGAAGCGTCTTCATATACTTCCTTGATCGTATTCTCTCCATCAATAATATTTGAAGTGAGGGTATTCAGAATTGATTTCACAATACTGTCATTTATTTCTTCTCGGAAAGTACAGTAAAGCTTGTTCAAATGCAACAAGATCTGGACAATTTTCAGACTTGTGCCAACAAATGGCCAGTAAACGTCACTCCACACAAATGCCAGGCAAATCCCATGTCGCACGGTGGCTGATATCGAACTACAAAAGGCAGTAAAATGGGATATTGGGGATAAAGAATAATGTGGAAAGGTCAGAGTAAATGCAGATATCCGGGGGAGAGATGAAAATAGAACAGAGACAGAGAGTCAAGTGAGACATGCTGTATACAATGGATCACTAATGGGAACAGAGAATTAAAGGAGACATGCAGGTTAGAGAGATATATATATATAGCAGGAATTGAAAATAAAACGAGTTGTACACGAAAGAGGGGGATATGCAAATGGTTCGAAGACGTAGGGAGATACTGAATATAGAGGAGAATCTAGAACAGGTCAGACAGTGAGAGGAATAGGGAGGTTAGAGTGGAGAATAGAACAAGAATTCCAATAAAAATAAAGTACTCGTGATGGGAGGAATATTAAAAAAATGTACAGATGCGGATATTATGGAATCAGGCATGAAGACACATGTTAAAGGGATATCTGAAAAGCAGTGGGGTATATGTTACATGGACAGAGTTGACTATCATATATGCAGCGCAAAAGGTAGTTTGAAGCACAAGCAGAAATTAAAAACTGTTTCGGCACAGGGAAAACCCCTCTGCGAATTTAAACCAGCCGCACGGAAAAGATACACTCGTGCTGTGATGTGTTAAAATTCGAGAGGCAAAGAACTTTCGCAGTGGTCATTGTTTCAAGTATAAATTAGCATCTTTATTCTTTAAGACAAATAGAGAATTGTAAAACCAACAACTATTTATAACTCATTTCTATTAAAGCTATCTTTTGTCTCTCACTCTTCAATACTAGTCTGATTTAAAAAAAGTCCCGATTAAGGTTTGAAAAAAGGCATACATTTCAAAACCAGTGAGCTTTGTCGATTCTCCTTTGTCGATTTTCCATGTAGATTCTTTCCAGTTCTGCCTCCAGTTCTTCATGCCAAAGGGCATCGCTTCAAATTGATATCACTCGTTTAGGGGAACAAATTGTCTCTGATAAAGGTACCTGCCAGTCACCACGCAGTGAGTCAAACTTGGTTATGTAACTGGCTTGTCCAAATTTCCTGATACAGTCCTCCAATCCCGGAACTGGGTACACATTCAATTTTGTAATAGCGTAAACCTTCCGATAATCCAATCAAAATCGTTGAATCCCATCTGGTTTCGGATCTAAGATGATCGGCGAACTCGATTCACTCTGGCTTGAGTTGTTGAGTATACCCTCCACGTCCTTCTTTACCTGTTTGGCATTGAAAGGATTAAACCAATATGGGCGTTGTTTTATCGGAGCAGTATTCCCGATATCTGCTACATGTATAATCGTATTAGTCCTCCCATCAGATTCTGACATATGTCCTCACACTAGATTTGCAATCCTTTTAACTGCATTTTAGCTCCAGAGACAGATAGTATACTAACCTAGTCTACTCCTCAATGACTTCTTCATTTTTAACGTATTTTAGGCACATCAAAATCCAAACCATCTGGATTTGATTTCTCACTCAGTAACTAAAACCTGCTTCTCCAGTTCTTTCTCTCTCGTATAATACACTTGTAATGTGTTTACGTGACACATCCGATACCGTTTTTGTCCTATCTGGCATTTTACGAGATCGTTCACCTGACTTAACTTTTTCTCAATCTGATAGGCACCACCAAACCTGGTTTTGAAGGACCTCTTGTTACTGATGATAGCACTAATACATCATCCCCTCAGGTAATCGTCTGCGTGTCAGAACCTTTATCTACCACCTTCTTCACTCAATTCTATGCCTTCTTTAGACGCTCTTCAGCTAATTCACTTACAGATTTAATATTTCCCTCACTTCTGCCGCATAATCTAGGTGTCAGATCTCTGACTTCGGTCTTGTCAATTATTGTTTAATTAATTTCAAAGGGCCTTTCACTTCATGCCCGAATATTAAGTCGAATGAAGTGAACAGAATAGACTCTTTTGGGCCATCTCTAATTGCAAACAAGACAAATGGAATACCTTCATGCCAATCATTCGGGTAATCATGACAGTATGCTCACAAAATGGTCGTCAAGGTCTGATGCCACCTTTCTCATGTTCCCTGGGATTCAGGTGCATATGCACTAGAAATAAAGTGCTGTATACCGAAGCTATCCATAACCTGCTCAAACAGCCGAGCAGTAAAATTTAATTCTTGTGCAACTGGATCTCTGTGGGTAGCCAACCCAGTGTGAAGAAAACTACTAACTCACCTTTTGCCTTGATACTATGGAATAGAACTGCCTCCAGACATCTGGTAGACACATTAATTATGGTTAACAAGAAATGGTTCCCACTTTCAGTGCTGGGGAGGGGACCTAGTCAATCAACTACAACCCACATAAAAACATTTTTAAAATGTGGCAAATGGCAACAAAGGTGCTGGTTTTATTACTGCCTGTGGCTTAACTACCATTTTGCATGTATGACACATACAGCAAAAGTTAAGTGCATCCTTGTGCCTTCGGACCAGTTGGTGAAGAAGATACTGAGCATGCTTGTCAACTAGAACATTGAGTAGAGGAGTCAGGACGTCATGCTACGAACGTGTGAGACATTATTAAGGACACTTTTGGAGTACAGTGTACAATTCTGTTCGCCATGCTAATCGGGAGGATGTTATTACTCGAAAGTGTGCAGTAAAGATTTAAAAGGATTCTATAATACTTGAGGATTTCAGTAAAAGGGAGAAGCTAAAAAAAAAGCGGGGCATTTATCCCTGGACGGTAGAAGCCTGAGACCTTACGGATGTTTATAAAATCATAAGCAGGAAATATAAAATGAATCACAATGGCATTTTCCCCAGCGTAGAGGTGTCCTAATCTAGAGGACAGTGCGTATATGGAATGAGAAACCAGACCAAGTGGAAGAGGTGAATACAATTTTAAACATTGAAGGACCTTTTGACCTGGCACACTCGTAGGAAATGTTTAAATGGATATTGGCCTATACAGGTAAATGTGAATATTCTGTTTGGGAAACATGATCAGCATAGACGAGTTGAAACATACTGTCTGTTTCCATGATGTACTACTCTGTGACATGCACAAAAGCACATTCCCTTCACTGTCAATTCACAGTCTATAAGATGCACTGCACACTATTACCAAGCCACTAAAGAAAGCATTCCGAAATACAGGTGATAATATCAAGAAGGGCAATGGCAGTTGAATCATGCAAACGTTATGGATTTGAATCGGGGATCAAAACAAGCAGCACTAGATCCAGATGGTTTTTTGAGTGACGCAGGTTTGCAATATGCAGTCGTGAAAGGTGGAGGGCATTTAAACGTTCGAGAAAGGCTCCACATATACACCATCATAATTTATGGGAGAAGGCAATTCATTAGCGCAAAAGTTAACTTGTTGTATTTACAACAGTCTTCAGCCAAAGTGTTGAAGGATTGGATCATCTCACCCTTCTCCAGAGATCTCCTAATCATCTCTCAGAAAGGCTGATTCATTCCCCGTGATGTTGAGAAACTGCTAGTGGTACTGGATACAGCAAAATACCTTGTCAAGAGACAGGAAACACAATTGAATTGAACTGTTTTGTATCCCTGGACAAGGGGTTCCAGTAGTACTCGACAAGGTGTAAATTTGTCCAGATACGGCCTGTGCATGAAAAGCTGTCCAGACCCGAATCAGTCAATCACAGACACATCGGTGAATTTCTATCATCGATTAAGTGTTGGAAGGGGTCATCCACACAGTGGTATTAGTCGTCACATTTGCTCAGTAATAGACAAGTCAAAGCCCACTCGGCTCCTGACATCATGCTCGCTTTGATTCAAGCCTGGAAAATGAACTGAATACAAAAAGTAATGAGAGATAATAACTGTTGATTTCATGATCACATTATTTTCATTCATTCATGGGATGAGAGTGTCACTGGCTAGGCTAGCATTTATTGCCCAAACCTAATTGCCCAGAGGGCAGTTAATATGAACCACTTTGCTGTAGGTCTGGAATGACATGAAAGCCAGACCAAATTAGTTCCATTCTCTCAAGAATATTACTGAAACAGATTTTTTTTTATTGACAATTGACAAGCGATTTGAGGTTATCATTGCACTCTTACTACCAAATATCATTGGATTCAGGTTATACCATCTGCCATGGCAGGGTTTGACCACGTGTCTCCAGAATATTATATGGGTCTCTGGATTAACAGCCCAGCGAAAATGCCAGATGGTCTTTGCCTCCCATTATGACCAATGGACATATATGACCTAATGTGGCTTTAAGGAGTTAAGCAATACTGGAGTCAATGTCGCACCATGTGAGAAACTGAGACATTGTTCATTTTGAATGGGAGAACAAAATAACAATATTATTTAAATGAGAAAACTGCTGAAGTGTGTAAAACTTGAGACTCTTTTTTGTGAAACACAGAAAGCCAGCACATAGTTGCAACCGGTAATCAGGAAAACCAATGTGATATTGTCTCTCATTTCAAAGGAGTTGGTGGCAAGAGTAAGGAAGTTTATTGAAACTGTATAAAGTGCTGGTGAGACAACATTTGGAGTACTGTGAACAACTTTGATCCAATGTAAAGAAAGATGTTATTTCATTCGAGGTAGATCAGCGAAGGTTCACTCGGATAAATCTAGTATGGGGGAATGACTAATGACAAACATTAAACGGTTTGGGACTCTACTAACGAGAATGTGCAATGTTAAGAATTATCTCTTTGAAACATATTCGATTTTTAACGCGCTTTCCAGGAAAGATGTTGAGAGGATGTTTCCTTTCAGAGAAAATAGAACATAGATCATTACAGAGTAGTACACGCCCTTCAGTTGTCAATGTTATGCCGACCTATGAAACCAATCTAAAACACGTCTAACTATACTATTGCATTATTAGTCATATGATTATCCACAAACCATCTGAATGCCCATAAACGACGGTTACAGGTTGATGATTCCACTCAATTGTTACTCTCTAAATGTAGAAATGACGTCTGTCCTCTGTCCTATAGCTATTACCGCTCAATTTAAAGCTGCGTCCCCTCGTGTTAGCCATCACCATCTGAGGAAAAATGCTCTCACTGTCCAACCTATCTGTACCTCTGATTATCTTATATGTCTCTATTAGGTCGCCTCTAAGCCTTCTTCCCTCGAATGTAAACAGCATCAAGTCCATCCGCCTTTCCTTATAAGACCTACTCTCCATAACAGCCAACATCCTGGTATATCTCCTCTGCATGTTTTCCAATGCTTCCAAAACATTTCTATAATGCGAAGATCAGACCTGTACGCATTACTTCAAATGTGGCTGCACCAGATGTTCCTACATCTGCAACATGACATCTTAGCTCCGAAACACAATATCTCTATCAATAATGCTAATATACTGTACGCCTGCTTAGCAACCCTATCAAACTGGGAGGCAGGTTTCAGGAAAATATACACATGGTCATCGAGATCTCTCATTACATCCACATTGCCAAGATTTGTACCATTAGCCCAGTACTCTATATTCCTGTTATTCTTTCCAAAGTAAATCACATCACAATTTTCGGCATTAAACTGCATTTGTCACCTCTCAGCCCAGCTCTGCAGCTTATCAATATCCCTCTGTAAACTGAAACATCCTTCAGTACTGTCCACAATTCCACTGACCTTATGGCCATCCACAAATTTACTAACTCATCCTTCTATGCCCTAATCCAGGTCATTTATAAATATACCAAACAGCGGAGGTCCCAAAACAGATCCCTGCGGTACACCGCTAGTAGCTGAACTCCAGGATGAACATTTCCCATCAACCACAAACTTTTGGATCTCTACTCCCCTTAATGATCATGGGGACAAATTGTGATCCTTCAGTCTTTTGGCACTATTGCTGTAGACAATAACGACATAAAGATCAAAGCCAAAGTTTCTACAATATCCTCCATAGCTGCCCAGAGAATATTAGCATATATACCATCCGGCCCAGGAGACTTATCTATTTTCACACTTTCCAGAATTGCTGACACCTCGTCCTTATGAACCTCAATCCCGTCTAGTCCAAGAGCCTTTATCTAAGATTTCCTGGACGACGTTTGCTTTTTCCACTGTGAATGCTAACAAAAACATTCATTCAGCGCGTCTCCTAGCTACCTGGACTCTCCGCACAACTTCCCATTACTTTCCTTGACTGGCCCTAATCTTACTCTCGACATTCTTTTAATCCTGACATACATTTAGAAATTTTTAAGGTTTCCTTTGATCCTACCTGCCAAAGATTTCTCATGACCCCTCCTGCCTCTTCTGAGCTCTCTATTCAGATCCTTCCTGGCTAACGTGTCAATCTGAAAAGCCTAACTGAAGCTTCACATGTTATCTTAATATCAGTCTCCTTCTTTGTCTTGAAAAGAGATTTAACTTCTTCAGTATACCACGGCTCCCTCACTCAACAACGTCCTCCATGCCAGACAGGTACACACTTATCGAGGACAAGCAGTAGCTGTTCCGTGAAGAAGCTCCATATTTCAATTATGCTCATCCCTGCAATTTTCTTCCCCATCCAATGCAAACTAAATATTGCCTAATTGCATCATAAATGTCTTTTCCCCAACTACAACTATTGCCCCGCAGTATATACATATCCCTGTGCATCTCTAAATTAAACAAAACCGAATTATGATCAATATCACTGAAGTGCTCAACTACCTCCAAATGTAACACCTGACCTGGTTGATTACCCAGTACCAAATTCAATGTGGCCCCGCCTCTCGCTGGCCTATCTACATACTGTATGAGGTAACCCTACTGCACAAATTGAACCAAACTGGCCAACGTAAAGCACTCGAACGACAGTGTTTCCGGTCAAGATTTGTAAAGTTCAATTCCCCCATAACTGCTACCCTGTTACTTTCGCTCCTCTCCACAATCATCTTTGCAGTCCTTTCCTCGACATCTCGAGAATTTTATGAAGGCCGATAGGAAAATCCCAACAGCGTGTCCACTCCTTTCCTCTTTCTAACCTCAGCCCACACTACCTCAGTAGACGAGACCTCATCAAACGACCTTACTTGCCACTATAACACTCTCCTTGACTAATAATGCGAATCTCCCCATCTTTAACTACCTTCTCTGATCTTACTGAAACACGGAAACCCCAGAACCTGCAACAATCATTCCTGGCCCCGCAATTTCGATGTCTGTGGAATGGCCACAACAACAAAGGCCCAGTCACCAAATTCACCTACCTTATTCCAAATTCTCCTGGCGTTGGAGTAGACATACATCAGACCACCTTCCTGCCTGCTGGTATTCCCCGTGGTCTTGAAAATTTATTCATAACCTCACGACTCTCAGTTTCCTAAACATAGGAGTTGAAATTCAGGTTACCATTTCCCTGATGAATCGGTTTCAACGTCTCGAAAAGTATCAGCTTAATTACCCCACAGGATATTGGTACGTCTCTGTTTCAGGTGTCGGCCATGCCATTTGTAGAGGTCCCAACGACCCAAGAACGAGCCCCAACTATCCAGGTATTTGATTCCTTCCCTCTTGCACATCCCTGTAGCTACGTGTTTAACTGCCTTGTCTCTGCCTCGATTCCTCGCCTCACCAGAATGTGGCACAGGTAACAAATCACAGGGAACAACTCTGTCCATTCTATCTCTCAGCTTCCACGCTAGCTCCCTGAATTTGTGTCTGGCATCCCCGTCCCTTTTCCTACCTATGTCATTGGTGCCGATGAGGACCACGACTTGCTGTTGCTCCACCTATCCCTTCAGGATCCTGAAAACGCAACCCCAGATATCATGGACCCTGGCACCTGGGAGGCAATACAGCAACCGTGAGTCTCTCTCGTTCTTACAGAATCTCCTCTCTGTATCCCTAGGTATGGAGTCTGTAGTCTCCTCCCTTTTCTTCTGAGCAACAGGAATAGATTAGATTAGATTACATTACAGATTAGATTACATTACAGTGTGGAAACAGGCCCTTCGGCCCAACAGGTCCACACCGACCCGCCGAAGCGAAACCCACCCATACCCCTACATTTACCACTTACCTAACACTACGGGCAATTTAGCATGGCCAATTCACCTGACCCTGCACATCTTTTGGACTGTGGGAGGAAACCGGAGCACCCGGAGGAAACCCACGCAGACACGGGGAGAACGTGCAAACTCCACACAGTCAGTCGCCTGAGGCGGGAATTGAACCCGGGTCTCAGGCGCTGTGATGCAGCAGTGCTAACCACTGTGCCACCGTGCCGCCCACATAGATTCTGTGCCAGATGCCCGTACCTCTTGGCTTACCCCAAGTAAAACGTCCCACCAACTGGTGGCAAAATGATACACTTGTTATTGAGGGGAATGGGCACAGGGGCTCCTTGAATCGTCTGCATGTTCACTTTCCGTCTCCTGACTGTAACCGATCTACCATTTTCCAGTACCTGAGGTATGACTACCTCCCTGTAACTCCTCTCAATTACTGCCTCCCAAATGATCCAAAGTTCCTCCAGTTCGAGCTTCGGTTCCTGAACGCAATGTGTGAGGAGCTGGACTTTGGTGCACTTCCTGCAGATAAAATCAGTGGGGACACGAGTGGTGAACATTTCTTCCAGCACCTCCTATAGGAGGAGCACTCAACTACCTACCATCTATTCCCACTGTTCTGAATTCACAAACAGACTTTATAAAATGAAAGCTAGTACCCTCAACAAATCGGTGCTCAGAAACATTTTTTTTTGGTTAAAGAAGGACGCTGGGTAGGAGAAACTAGCTAAGTAGTGTACGGGGTAAAGGAACTACTCAGATATGTCTCCTCAATTACCCAGCCATCCGCTGTCTGCTCCTACTTGACGTGCGCTCCGTCTATATACAAGGTTTGCTTTTAAGTGATTAATTTACCTTCCCAGCCGATACCTGGTCCTTGCTTTGACTGCTCCCCCTCCTGCTGCAAAAGTGGAGAGTGCTGATCCCACGAAGTAAGTGTCACAAAGCTCATCCTTTTTTTGCTAAAAACTATTCCTTGGCTCAAGTAGACTGTGTCCTTGATTTTTTTTTCAGAGAGGTCTTAAATTGGGCTGGGCTCCAATCAGTCTAGGAGAAAACCCACGCAGACACGGGGAGAATGTGCAAACTCCACACAGTCAGTCGCCTGAAGAGGGAATTGAATCCGGGTCTCTGGCGCTGTGAGGCAGCAGTGCTAAACACTACGCCACCGTGCCGCAAATCCAAAGGAAGCATTTTTGTAAGGCTTGTGAGGTAGTCTCATCCATATCAAAGGTGTGATCTTTGGAGTATGAGGAGGTGAAAAAAGCCATTTTAACTGCATATGAGTTTGTATCAGAAGCCTATAGAAAACGTTTCAGGAATTTAAGGAGGGACCCTGGTCAAACCTATATGAGTTTGAAAGGAGCAGAATAATTTCGATAGATGAAGAAGAGCTGTAAAATTCGAGCAATCCTATGATGCCCTTAGAGAGGTATTATTTTGGAGGAATTCAAAACATTTACAGCCTAAACTAATGCGAACTCATGTGGAAAAGGAGAGAGTTAAATCAACAACGTTAGCAGCTGAAGTGGCTGATGATCATGAGCTGGTTCATAAAACACGGTTTGGCTCCCGGAATCAATTTCCGTCCATGACAGATGGAAATTCGGCTAAATACTCACTGGAAAGGGAAAGATAGATCTCAGTGAAGATCATAAAGAGGCACAGGTTGAAGCAGGAGTGATCAAAAGGTACAGATAAGAAAGCTTACATAATACTATCCAAAACTAAGTTTGATCAGGTAAGTGGAACAGAGAAGGAGCAAATAGGTGAAAATGCAAGCATCTGTACTCGACTAAGCTGATGGAATTACAGCAGAAAGATAAAGAGTTAAAACAGCTATACAAGGGCATTTACAGCAAAAGAAAGTGAATGCATTCCCGTTTGTTATTAATTAACAAATGTTGTCTTCACGAGTAAACGAAGACCATCACACGTGCGAGCAGATGAGGAATGGACAGAGACACATCAAATTGTTTTGCCAGGAGTGGATAGAGAGGAGGTGTTGCGAGTGGCGCATGAGCTTCCACTTGGATGTTATTTAGGAGTGACGAAAATACAGGCTGAAATACAAAAACATTTTTACTGGCCTGAACTAAACAAAGATGTAGTTGAATTTTGCCAGATGTGACATAGATGTCAATTAATTGGAAAACCACAGCCCATAATGAAACCTGCACCTTTAGTACCTTTGCCAGCATTTGAGGAACCTTTCACAAGAGTCTTGATTGATTGTGTAGATCCCCTACCATAAACAAAAAGTTGTGAATAAGTATTTAATAACAATCATGGATGTGTCTATTAGATTTCCAGAATCAATCCCACTATGCAACATCACATTTTAATGGTTGCAAAAGAACTATTTAATTTTTTTACGAGACATGGACTACCAATCTAGTCAGATCAAGGATCAATAATCACATCGAAATTATTCGAGGAGGTTATGGATAGCATGGGAATAAAATAATTCGAATCGACTACATACCATCAGGAATCGCAGGGAGCACGAAAGAGATGGCATCAAACTAAAGACCATGTTGCTGGGTTATGGTCAGGATGATCCAGATGATGGGGATAAGGGAGTTCTGTTTGAATTTTGTGATCAGAGATGCACGGAAGGAATCGACCAACTTAAATCCTTTTGAATTAATTTTTGGACATGACATAAGAGGACGGTTAAAATTGTTTTAGGAGATATTAAAATTCAAAATGCAGAGACCACACATTTGGCTTTTGTGTCAAATTTTACAGATCAATTAAATAAAGCTGGGCAGTTTGCTTGACAGCATTTAAACGTATCACAACATACAATGAAACTAGAAGCGGATACGAAATCACAAATTCGCAATTTCTCATTTGTGGATAAGGTATTAATGTTATTTTCAGTGACAGGTTAAGCCTTTAAAAGCAAGGTTTAGTGGACCATATCACGTTCAGAAGAAATTGAGTGAGGTCAACTACATGGTAAGGAGTCCAGACAGGAAGAAATCTCATCGCGTGTGTCAAGTGAATATGGTCAAAAGGTATGTTGATAGCGAAGGAAAGCAAGAAGAGGAGGCGTTAATGATTACAGCCCAGAAGGAAGAGCAAATTCCGGATTCTGAGTTGGACATTCCACAAATCAAATTGGACAATGAGGAAGTTGCCAAAAATTCGGAAAAAGTATTGAGTTACCTTCCACAAGAAAACCGAAATGACCAGAAAGTGTTATTACCAGCACATGGGGAGATATGTGGAAATAAACTGGGAAGTATTAACCTGATTTTGCACGATATTGATATATGAGATGCTGTTCCGATTTAGCAACATTCTCATAGGCAGATCCCTCTAATGTTGACGCTGGTTCTCACGGGGATAAAGCACATGCTATTTACAGTGACTGGACCTCACGATGACAAAACCAGATGGTACCCAACGGTGATGTGTGGGCGATGGCAAAGTCAACACCGTTACAACGACTGTTGCATATCAAATTTAACGGTTGGAGGACTGTGTCGAAAAATTAGGAGAAACAATTTACATTTCGAAGTTGTGTTTGTCAGAGGCCACTGACAAGTACCTCAGTCAGAGAGAGCAAAGGTAATTTCAGGTTGCTTAAAGCCAAATCGATTATCTCAGTTCGAAGTTATACCATTTTGTATGAAAAACAAACGCTGCAGCCGCATTTCAGTGACTAACAAATTAGGTCATTGCCGGATCACCCAAGTGTGTGGTGCATATTTATGACCTGGTGCTTTTTGGCCACTCATGGAAGGAGAAGAACATTTACAAAATTTATCAGATTTGTTTGATCGACTCCGGATTGCAAGCTTGGTGGGAAACCTAGCTAACCGTGAATTTGCCAGAGCCCAAGACACCATCATGAGCCATGTTATTGGACAAGGAAAAATGGCCCTACGAGATGCAAAAACACATTTTTTTAAAATTGGAGAATTTCCCACACTGACAAGAGAAAAAGTGGTACTACTGTTCTTGGGATTGAATGGATTTTATCAAACGTTTGTGCTGAGCTTTAGCAGTGTGGCTGCTCCACTCACCGAAGTGTTTAAAAAGGGCAAGATGTTTCTGGCGACAGAGGACTGTCAAAAGGCATGTGACAGCCTAAAAGCAGTGTTAATTCGCCACACCGGATTACACGAAGCTTGTTAAGGTGGCTATTAATGCCAGTGATGTGGGTGTTGGTAAGTTGCTCCTGCAGGAGGAGTATGAGGGAGTAGAAAGAGCCATAGGGTAATTTTCCAACAAGCTGAACGTTCAACAACAGAAATATTCAACGTTGGAGGCACAGACGTTTTGCTTGCTGTTGGTATTACAATATGTCAGTGTTTATATTCTCAGCAATGCATCTGACACAATCGTATTCACTGATCACTACTCATTGAAATCTGTGGAAAAATGGAAGGACAAAAATGGCAGACTGTTTAGATGGAGCTAGTTGTTGCAGCCATTCAATTTGAAAAAGTGTATGTGACCGGTCATGACAACGTGATCGCCAATGTGTTGTTGTGACCTGAATGTGATACGAGTGGGTGGGTTCAATGGCGGTGTGTCGTGGCCTGAATTTGCATATAGTTATGCATGCTTGCATGTTTATAGTGCGTGTAGTGTATATGTGTGTTTAGACGACTAACCAAGTTTTGAAGTGTTGAAAATGAAGCCACTTTTGGTGTTGGTGATTTTTTCTTCTTTGTTTTTAAGGGGGGAGGTGTCATAATGCTAGTCCCTTTATGCTCAAAGCTGTTCCTTGGTTCAGGGGAACTCTATGATTGATATATTTTCAGAGGAGCAATAAAATAGACCGGGTTCCGATCAGTCTAGTTTGGTACAGGGGTGAAATTTTGAGAGACGTTTTGTTTGTATGTAAACATATGAGAGTTCATGCCGTAGTGGTCATATTTTAGAAGCGAACTTGATCATGAAAGGAGAGTTGTCATCTCCTTAGCTGAGCAGTCTTAGTTCATTCTGAACTAGGGAGAAGTTCAGCAGGGAGCTGTGTGGAAGCTCTGTCTCTCTCTTTTCTGCCCTTCACACGCAACCTGGGAAGCATGTGTCCCATTTATACTTGTTTTTAACGGGAGTTTGCTTTATGGGACAGCATAATTAAGTCTCGTTGGATAGCTTGAGATCTGTAGGGGTTGTTTATTCTGTTTTTTTGTATTTCATTGTGTAACTTTGTGAATAAATTTTGTCTGTTTTAAAATCTAACAGTTAATCAAGTTATCTTACTCCGTGTAAATTTCACTGTACACTTCCAGAAAAAAAAAGCAAAGTCAGGACATACTTCCTTAAGAATGTTTTGTGTGGTCTGGCCTAGTCCATAACATAAGCTTTAAAACTGATAATTCGCTTTCCCAGCAGTCCCCGATCCTTGCTCTCAATGTCCGCACTGCTGCTGCAGAAATGGAGGCTGCTGCACACACGATGTTAGTTTTTAAAAGAATAATTGACATCCCTGGCAGCCCCCAGACCTCGGTCTCGCTGATCATTGTCACGTTTCCCGGACTCAGCACCCTGAGCGAAGTTGTTCTTACTTATCTTTACGAGGTAACATTGTAGGTTCCTTATTTTTGTGTTGGTATCTATTTCACTCCATTCTACACCCTGAAACAGTCTGGTGTGTTGTTGTGAGACTGCAGAGAACACAACGTTTATTTCTTAAAGGAAGGGATCAGACTGCAGCGCTTTGGTGGACGGGAAACATTACACAAAGTCATGTCAAATCCTCTCCCAACGATCGTGCCAAATGGAGTTAGTCATTTCTAGAAAACTAAGGTGAGTAGGCGAGTCCTGTTCCCTGTACATTTTATTTTGTACCTGAGGAAAGGAGAGAAGCATGACCCCTATCAGTATGTCAACGCAGAAACCACACTCTGCTTCAGGATGAAGTCAGTCTGCAAGGAAATAACGTCTTTTACACATCACTCTCATGAAGACATTCCAAAGATGCCGAGTGAAATGTCTCTGTAGCTGTGGCCTACTTCTCTGTAATCTTTGTTTCTGTAAATTGTGATAATATTTGCCTTGTGAGCGTCCTGTGGAACAAATCGTATAACCATTGGAGAATGAGACTGTGAGGGTACAGATGGGACGATTTGTTTTTAAGCAGTTCAACCAGAATTCCATCCTGGTTGAAAACCTTTCTGTGATGAGCATTACTCGTCCAAATGAACCATGACAGGAAGCTGTGGAGGATTATCAAACAGTGACTCAGAGATAACTGACTCATATCTCTTTTGCTTTTCACAGTTCAAATTTAGCACCTGCTTTCCATCCTCTCAGGATTTGAACTTCTAGCAGGACTTGCTGGCAAGAGGGAATTTAATGTCATGAAAACTCACAGCAAGAAGAGTGGAGTGAGCAGATGGTTCAAGAACACATTGCAGGTCTTTTGGTCTGAAACCTGAGTTGACTTGCTGATTAAGTCACAGTTAAATCATAAAAATTAAAATGAAACATTTTTCTGACAGACATTAAAAAGAGATTGTGAGAATTCCGTGGCGGGAATTCGGTTCGTGGTAACATGAGCTGGGGTTTATCTTGGCAGGAGGAGAACCAGGAGCCAAACTGAACAAGAGGCTGAGTTTAACTCCTCTTTTAATAAGATCGTGGCTGGTCTGGTCTGGCATTACTCGCCACTTATCTGCTTTCCAGAACCTTTCACTCCATTGAATGTCAAAACCTAAGCATAATTATGATAATTTGAACACATAGGTAGATACAATCTGTGGCAAAACACAAATGTCCTCATCATAAAAGCTGAAACTTTTTTTTTAAGAAAAGCTGCATTTCACTCTGAGTAGAGTATTAAAATCCATAGTTCTATGTTGTCAGATTCCATTCCTTAAATTCTGAAACACCTGCAAACTATTTATGAATTTTAGGAGATAGGGAATGGAGATCATATCTATTTCATCAATATCTCCTTTGTGGAATAAAGTATTTACTTTGCAATTCAGTCACAGAATTGATTTCTTTATTTGTATAAACTTGTAAAAGATATACAAAAGAAAACCCAATAATTATTATTTTCTCCGTTCAAGCAAGTGGAGACTGCTTACAATGGTAATTTTAAGCATTAGGAAAACAGGAGAAGAAATAAAAGCTATATAGAAACTGGAATTGTTCGTCATAAACTTTTAATCTGAACTGAGTATGATGTATTTATTAAAATCGTTTTACAGTAGTTCAGGGAAAGTTTATGAATGAGCAAATCAAGCCAATCATCACTACGAGATCTGACTGGATTTCTCAAATTGTCAGAACCTGCATATCTTCTGTTTTGCTGTAGAGAGAGAAATGATTGGAAAAGCACTGACACATGCACAATGGGAGTGAGTTTCAGTGATCTGACTATGGAGTGAGCTTTCCCGTTGCACAGCCCGAGTGACGGTGCAACAATAGGAGGGCCCAGGCATATGTACTGTGTGTAAATAATGTTACGAAATTGAAAGTCTGGTCAATTTAAGGTACAAAACGTTTTCCTGAGTTTAAGGTTGAGCAAAAGCTCCGTACACAGAACAGCTAAGAGACGTGTTGTTCTTTTTATGCGACAATTGGCTGTGAAATGGATGACTGATTTCTATTTGCTGTTTTGACAACAATTCAATTTAACCAATTAATCTAAATTGTGCTCAGGATGCCAAACTCCAATTAAATTTGTATTTATTGTGTTGACAACATCTGACCAATGAGCGGGTAGGACGTTGGAGGTAAGAAAAATAATGGAATTTTTAATATTAATCAGAGCAATTGGCATCTAAATACCTGGCTTTCATGAAATCTTAGGAGGCACCAGATATCAAAGATACATTTTCCAATAAAGGCAGTAAAAAGTCAGTAGACGATCCAGGGAGAAGATAGCGCAATCAAATGGAAGGAAGGAGGCAACAGATTCAGAAGATCAGAAGGAAGACACCATAAGAGACTGTATGGACTCTGAGAGATTTAGTTGATTTCATGTTGAACAGTTGTGTTATTGGAGCAGCATTTTCGTAGAATTAGAATCAGATAATGATTAATTAAGAAGAAAAGGGGACTCGGGTTTGCCAATCGTGCTTGTTTCGTGTTCACTGTTAGAGTTGGGAAAAATTGTTACTTCTCTCTTTATATATGGGAAATCAAGGGTTTCCTTTCACTCACCAGACATTTGACAGATTATGATATTTTCTGGTCGTTTAACTTTGAATTAACAGAGGGTTCGACTTCTGCATCATAACACTTTGGGGGCTCATGCAGAATTTGGACAGGTTAACACAGGCTGAGATAGATCAGGAAAGATCAAGTTCGGAATTTCAACAGATTTGGAGTACGAAGGGTCCCAGCAAAGAGAAGCACACTTGTGCCCGAGATACTTAAATAAGACTTAACTGAGAAAAATGTGTTTCATTTTGGCTACTTGTAGTTGGTTCGATTAAAAATGAGTGAATTGGCACTTTGAGTTACGATATATTTTCTGGGGGTAGAAGAAGTGACTTTGGAGTTTTACAAAAGGTGAGCAGAGAAAAGCTGCTGCAACTCGCAGACAGGCTGGAGATGGATTTGCCTGTGCCACTGAGAAACGATGAGGGTATTACCAAAATAGCTCATCCTTGATTCGTGCTGGAAAAGCCAATAAAATATCTGGAAATGGCTCACATTGAATTGCAAATGATGCAGCTTGAGATAGAGGAAAAAAGAAAACGCCAGAAGATCATGAGAGAAACAAAGCGGGAGAGCGAGAAAAATAGGCAGTTAGAAATTCAGAGTTGTAACACAGTCAGGAAAGTCAACTTAACAGAATCGAGATGAAGGGAGAAGGTTGGTATGTAGTCAAATATACCAAAACAAATCCCCTTTCCGATTAGAAAGCTGTTCAAGGCTTCTTTGTTTCATGTGAATAATTGATTCAACAAAGATGGAGTGCCCAGAGAGATCATCGGTAATGCTAGTTCAGACTAAGCCCATAGGAAGAGTTACTGAGTTGTTGAAAACACTGTCAGATTAAGGTCAAGAGATTATAAGATGTCAAACACGTTTTTTAAATGACGATGAACTGGTACCAGAAACATATGGGTAGTAGTTCCAGAACGTAAAGAAAGAATCATGGCAGACGAACTTTAACGTATAGACAATTAAACAGAGTATTTTTGATAGATAGATGTGACGTTTTAAAAAAAGACAAGACATATAAGGCTCTAAAGGAAATTCTTCTGTCGGAGGATTTTAAAATCTCACTTCCAGAGATGATACGAATTTCTGCAGATGAACAGAAAGTTCAAGAATTGAGAAGAGCAGCAGAGATGAGAGATGAATATGCATTTGTGTTTAAAGCGAAGTTCAACTTCCGACAAAATTTTATTCTTGCAGCGATAGAAATTGGGAGAAGGGGAGATCCTTTACAATGAATCGAAAAGAGGATCATCCTGGAAATAATTTACCACAAGCGATAAATGAAGTCCAAGTGGATGAAAAGTAGAGGAAAGGCCTCAGGCGTTTCCTTCTTCGAACACTATTGAAGCCCCATTAGCTTCTGATGACACTCAGATATTCTGGTCTGTGAGGGGAGGCCCCACCCAGTTGGCTGTAATAAAATAAAACAAGGCATCGCAAAATGCTTACTCAACTGGCTCCAGTAGCCAGCTCTGCTCCGCTGCCTTACAACTACTCTTCAAAAAAAAACAATTGAGCAAAATAATCTCTTAAAGTGATCGCAACTTTCCACTGAGAATGCCAACTGGAAGGGAAACTCAACAGTGTGTTGTATGAACGTGCTGAAATAATATTTTGGTAAGTAAGGAAAGTAAAAGGACAGTGCGTTACTGGTTACACTTCGGAGTAAAGAACCAAATGCAGAATAAATAACCAAATGCTGAATTTTGCATTTTCAAAATTAAATTGAACAATGAGGAAGTTCTCAGAAATAAGAATGAATTATTGCGTTACATTTCTCTCTACAATTAAAATGACCTGAAAGATTTATTGCAATCACATGGAATAAAAGGTGTAAATTAGCTGGGAAAAACAGAATTCAGAGCGCATGACAGAGACAGAAGTCTCGTGATGACTCTGTTAAGCATAAAAAACAGACTGCTAAGATGTAGTTTATTTTTGCGGGTATTCAATTTGAGAATTACACATGTGGCAGAGCAAGAATATATGAGATGTATTTTCATGACTTTGACAAACAAAGACAGAGGTAACCGCTGATTAAAGAAATGACTGAAATGTGCTGAATTCATAGTGTGTGTGTGTGTGTGTGTGTGTGTGTGTGTGTGTGTGTGTGTGTGTGTGTGTGTGTGTGTGTGTGTGTGTGTGTGTGTGTGTGTGTGTGTGTGTGTGTGTGTGTGTGTGTGTGTGTGTGTGTGTATACCTGTGTATGTAGTCCCTGTATTGCTCGAATAAAGAACTTGATAATGAAGCCATCTTCGTGTCGTGATGTTCCATTCTTTTTTAAATGGTCCGGAACTATGATGATATTGTGTGTTTAAGAGATATGTTCTGTCCTGTTACTCTTGCATTGGTGTTGTGTTATACTGGTGCTGATAAGTGTTCATCAGGCAGGAAGTTGGTAGATAGCTTTCACTTCTCTATGTTTTTCTTTGCAATAAGTTAAATGTGTGAGGAGTGTTGGCTCACACAGACCGAAAGGAATATTGGATTTGGTCTGAGTTAAATGGTTGCTTTGATGACTCAAGGTGCTGAATGCTTGATTTCGCTGCTGCGAGAGTGAAGTCTTCGAATACCTTTGGTCGTTAACTTGTCAATCATAATCTCATTAAATGGCTGAATAGAGCAGACTCATTGGGTTGAATGACTACTTCAATGTATTCGTGTTGATTTACAAGAAACCCAATTTCCAACCGCCACATAGTTTGATATTCTTGAAAGTTACTTATGTGATGACATGAATCCAGTTGCATCTGAAAAGACAAGCCAAATTACGACGTTTTGTGTGGTCAAGGTGCCCTGTAAAATGAGCGGAAATTCACACAAAATGCTGCCTTTTCTCAGCAATGTTTATGTCACAACAGCAAGCTTCCTTTCGAATGGGTGCGGGTGAGGGAGACTGTCCCTGACTTTGAAACATACATATAAAGCGATAGCAGAAAGTGTTTTTCATGTTTGATCAATAATGAAGTTAATGTTGCCATTTACTCACAGACATTCTTAAGTTCATGTTTCAAATGAATTTAATTTAGAAATAGTGTCGATACGTTCGATTTATACTATTTAACCACAAAGGGAATCTAAACTAAAAATTTTAAAAATGCAAAATTGAAACACGTGATCTATTTGTATTTTATTTAACTCATTTTAATTTGCATTTACATTAATTTACCAATTGTAATAGTTGCTGTCAAATGATGTGAATTTCAGGAAGAAAATTGTGTGAGGAAAATATTTGTTCACACTTGAACTCATGTTCTAACTTCAATATGCACGAAGCACAATTGACGTCTCAAACAGCCAGTGCACGTTTACTATCGAGGAAGTGAAGAAACAATTCCCCATTACCCGCATGATTGTCCATAAAATGCTATTTGACATTTTCCCCACCATACACGTCGCGAACACTACATAAACTCTGACAAGGCAACTGTTTGTAGATCTTTACTTCAGGCAGTTGGGATGATCCTGAATGAAAGTCACAATGCTTTTGGACGACAAAGGTGAGGGAAAAGGATCAGTAGATAAACATTTATGTCAGATTTTACATTTTTAACCACTTGAACAGCTTATCAATGAGAGTCACCGGATATTTCACGACGTCCTTTAACTCATCTCTGAATTTGCTCTGGGTTCCTGCATAAATAAATGGATTGATGCAAGAACACAACAGCTGAAGCATAAACCCACTTTCCTCCAGTATAAAATTTGCTTGAATGAATCCAGAACGGTCTAAATAAATAAGGCCTGTACTTCGGACATAGAAGAAATTTATTACCTCAATCGAATAAAGCAGGATGAAGCTACCTGAGACGGAGAAAAGTAAAATGATGGACCTTCTTCTTTTCTCCATCTCGGGGTCCTTTTCATTCTTTGCGTCACTCGGGCTCAGGAGTCTCTTGCGGGCCCGACTAGCTACTATAATGTGTCGAACCGTCAGAACATTTAGCAACAAAATAAAGATGAATGGTAGACAAGGGGTTATGATTACATTTATACAGTTAAATGCGATCCATTCAGGGGATGAATAAAACGTTGACTTTGACTTACAATAATATGGCATGTTGTTAATTGTAATGTAAGGTTCACAAGTAAAGTACAGTGGGACATTTTTAACACAATTCACAGCGCAGACAGTTCCTATAATCAAAGGTGCCATTTTCGCAGTGCAATATTTCACCTTCAGCTTTTGGCAACAAATCGCTACAAATCGATCAAAGGTGAAAGCAACTGTTACCCAGACAGCAGAGTCTCTAATGCCATACAGTAACACCAGATTAATTGTAAAGATTGGAGTGATGGACAGGAAACTGAACGGGAAGTAAGTACCAGCAATCCGATTCAATATCACGGCCGTGATCATAACCAGGAGATCAGTCACTGCCATGGACATCATGTAGTACGTCATACATCTGGAGAGACCACACTTGCCTCGAGACAGAATCACTGTCACTGCCAGATTAGCTGTTTTGAAATTTAGAGATCATGATTAAACATTAGAGAACAATAAGCGTGGAACAAATAATGTTGAAGTATTTACAGATTTGAGAGGAGTTCCAATCAGATGAAAGACCTTCCAGTTCAGATCTATGACTATTCGGTTCAAGGCATGTGGAAAAAAATTGAAAATACATCAGACCCTCAATGCATTTTTGTACTTCCAGTAACAATATGGGTCATTCCTATTATGAACATCTAGTATTTTGGCATGGTTATCTTAAAGCAATCAATTCTACTCTCATCCAGTATGTAGAATTTATGAGCAGAGTGTGATGTTAACGAGTTGAAAACACATAAATATAACTTTGATTATTAGAACGTCAGAAATGCAGTTAAAAACTTTCAGTCCAGAAAAATGTAAAGTGCTTCACTGACGGACAAAAATTCTCAGTGGTCTCGTACTTTGAGGGGGAAAGGTAGTTTGAACGGAACTAATAAGCACTGTTGAAATGAACTTAATTGTCCTGTCTGATACTTGATCACGTTTCACGTAGATAAGGAGTCCAACACAGTCTCTTCATCCATATTTCGAGATTTAAGGGTTCAGCTGTGTCTCAGTTGGCTGTGCACTCTTCAAATGTAATAATTCAAGTCCTATAGCTGAGCTTCAAAATTAGAAGAATGTCAAAACAGCTGGGGAGTTGTCTTCATACTACTCTTTTCCACTGTTAATCCTTCAACTCTTCTAATACTAAAGTTGGGAGTAATACTCGCTGTACAAGGCGTGGCGATGTCAGGTCATTTAGTCATAATGTTTATAACATAACACAGATATTTCATTAATATTATTACACTATGATACTTCTACCAAACTAACAATCGGCAGTACAATGCAGAACTGCATTTTCACTGTTGCAATGCTTGTCATTTTAAACAAAATTGATGGTATGAAATGCAACTGGTCAATGAAAGACTTTATGCTTTTATCAAGGAAATGTATTCTCAATGGGAACAATTTCTGCTGGGCAAGAGGAGAACTAATACTGAAAGTGTAAAATGATATCAGTGTGATAAGTACTTATGCCAATAAAAGAAACATATTTTTGACCACTTAATTAATACATATAAAACTGACAAAGATGAGTTTCTGAAAGTTGAAATAATATAACAGTTAGAAGGAGGAAAACCATACCAATTGTTTGGAAAACTAATGGTACAACGTCTAAGAAATGATTATAAATAATTCACTTGGTACAGCGAAACAACGTTACCCTTTACCTATTAACTACATGCAATACTTAACCTGCAATCCCAATAACGGCAATGACGGGATAGTAAATTGAAAATAGCAGGCTATTTAATGAACCATGCATTTCAAACTAATGTTCTGTGTGCGCTCTGTACTATACTGAAAATATGACGCTTTTATAACCCTTGCCTGCGTCCAGAGAGCCATTTAGATGTTTTTGTCTTTGCCATTATTTATACTAATTGGACAAAGCCCAGGTGTATAGTTGTTTGCCTGTCTTATGTTTATGTTGTAATGAATTGAACTTTTGCCAAATGCATCGTCACGGATAGAGAGATTAATGTAATTTCCCAAATAGATTTCTCTCAAGAAAAGCAAATGATAATTCAAATATACAGTTAGATTTCTGAAGTCAGTGCCTTTCAAGAGGTGTTTGCTGAAATAAAGCGAGGCATACTTTCACTTCTGCGACTTTTTTTTTCTGACATTGTGTTACCAGACTGTGTCCTGTCTGGTCTCTGTGGTTGGTTTCAGGTGTTTCGTGATTTCAGTTACATAAAATAGGCAGTCGACGATTTCTTTGCAATATTCTGATGTTTTAATGAATTTGTTAGGAAGTAAAAATGTAGATAGAATAATTTAAATATATAAAAAATGCAATCGTGGTTTTTCAATGCCGTTTGCCTATATCAGAAGGCAAGCAGGCTGTTTGCCTGTTATGTGTTGAGCTCGTTAACTTTTTAATAGACTGCAAGAGTAAAGTAAACAGCAAAAGTTATATATAAACTTCCATGTTCACAGTAAATCATACAAGCATAATTCTCCATTTCAATATGGCACACTATATGTGGAATTATCAGCAGCTCCGAATCCGTTCCCCTTCCTTCACCAGCTGTTCGTAAAGACGTTTGAAATCATTAAAAGAAATGGTTCGGGAATAGAAGGGTTTGAAATGAACATGACCATAGATAGAAGATAAACAAACGCTGCTTTCTTAAATACTTGATCTCACCAGCACCTTGCATTTTTGCAGTAAAACTTTCTTACCCTCTTATACTTGTGTACTATTTTAGAACACAAAGCAAAATAGTGACAGAGACCTGATGTAAAAGTGGTGAAAACAATTTAGCCATTGTATCCTTGCTTGTCATCAGGTACCTATATACCGTCGTCAAATTTTCCATCACTTGACCTGTAAGGGTTGTACATTATACTTCTTAGTCGGAACACTTCTTACAGGTTGCAAAGGTTCCTGCATCAGTCACCATTTCAAACGCTGACAGACCAGATGAAGATCTCCAACAATTTCTGGTGTAACCGGATTTCTAGCAATTTTCTTATTCGTTCTTTGGAATAAAGGATCAAGGATTTAGCGAGTAAGTGGGAATAGTATTGAGTTGAACATTTATAAAATTCCCCTCCTTCCCCTTCCACCCATATCTGTTTCTGTAGATTCGTGCAATCACTGAATAGTTCTCCTTCCTGAAAAAAAAACATGCATAAACATTTTGGAATGGAATGATAACACAACAGTTTCCATGGTAGTGTATGTTCCCAAGTGTCATTCCACAAATGACGAGATTAAGGTCTCTAAATTTTGCATCCTGTGTGTATTCTCGTTTCTCTCACACTATAATTTCGTGGTCTTTAAAACGTTGATCTGCTGTTCGAAAATTCAAGTGATACAGCGGTTTGACAATCAATACACTTTCATAACATAATTACCACAGGATTTTGAACATGCAGTGCCACAAACAGTCATTTCAAATGTCAAAACGCCACTAAATTACACTGGAGGGAGAGTGGAAATGTGTGGGCTGGGCGAATGAATTTGGTTACTCATCACTACTAGAAATTCTCCAATGCAGTCACTGTTGGGAGATATCAGTCAGATGGTCTGAGTGGAGGAAAGGATTCAGGTATTCAACCTATTAAGACACCAGTGAGTTCACATTGAAGACTGTTCCGAGTGCGGAAAAGGCTTTGCAGATACTTTCTACATGCTGGAATACCAGCGAGTCGACACTGGAGAGAAAATATTCCCTGTTTTGAATGTGTGAAAGCGCACTGTCAGTCCTTTAAACTAACAGCCGATGCACATTGCACTGAAACCATTAATCCGCTCCTAGTATTAGCAGGGATTTATTCAGTATCCAGCCTGCTGAGATATCAGGAAATTCATACTGGGGCAAAACCGGTATTATGCTCTGTAAAAGGGATGCTGTTCTCTTGGAGAAAGTGAGGACTGCAGATGCTGGAGTACCAGAGTTTAAAACTGTGGTGCTGGAAAAACACAGCAGGCCAGGCAGCATTCGAGGAGCAGGAGAATCGACGTTTTGGGCAGAAGCCCTTCTTCAGAAATAAGGCTGGTGTGCCAAGCAGGCTGAGATAAAAGGTAGTGGGGAGGGAATTTGGGGGAGGGGCGCTGGGAATACGATAGGTGGAAGGAGGTGAGGGTGAGGGTGATAGGCCAGAGAGGGGGTGTAGCGGAGAGATCGGGAAGAAGATTGCAGGTCAAGAGGGCGGTGCTGAATCTGAGGGTTGGGACTGCGATAAGTTTGGGCGGAGGGGAAATGAGGAAGCTGGAGAAATATGCATTCATCCCGTGTGGTTGGAGGTTTCCCAGGTGGAAGATGAGGCGCTCTTCCTCCAGGTGTCCCAAAGGTGTTCCCTGAAACATTCCGCAAGTAGGTGGCCTGTCTCCCCAATGTAGAGGAGACCACATGGGTGCAGCAGATACAGTACACGATGTGTGTGGAGGTGCAGGTGAATTTGTGCCGGATATGGAAAGATCCATTGGGGCCTTGAAGGGAGGTGAGGTGAAGGTGTGGGCGCACGTTTTGCAGTTCTTGTGGTGGCATGGGAATGTGCCGGGAATGGAGGTTGGGTTGGTGGGGGGTGTGGACCTGACGGTGGGTGTCTTGGCGTTCATAAAATTTCTACAAGACGGTATTTGCTTCCCTCATGCTCGGAGCAGGACGTCATTGAAGAGCTGCATGGCATTCTGAAGAGAGTTGGAGATGGATAGAGATCGCGGTATTTGATACTTTGATTGAAGTATCCACTTAGGAGAATTTTGGAGATAGTAGTCATAACGCCTGTAGATTCAAGATTGCAGTGTTAATGCACACGTGCAGGTGCAGAATCAAAGTGCTTACTACGTAAAAATCGATTTTAGTATCTTTGGATAAGATTAGGCCTGGATGCACTGGGAGCAGATGCTTCCTGGTAAATCTGTTTTAGAACAGTAACTTGTATGGATGATGGAAAACTTGGAAGTACGGGGTCAACATGTTCCGGTAATAAATAAGGTTGTTCAATAAAATTCTGTGAATTGCGATATTGGGAGATATTCAGTATTGAATAAGAGAAAACGGGAAGCTTATGCCAAATGCAACGGCCTTTAAAGTGAAAACGCCAGAAAAGAAAACATGCAGGAGCGAACAGAAAAAAAAAAGATTATGAAAACTAAAAGCGACATGGAAAGATACTGACAAGTGAAATGAAGGAGAATCTTGTTTTGTTTCACAGTTCCATTATGGGTAAAGAGACAATGGTCTCCATTTTCTGCAACAGCGGAGTGGAGATAGTGAGGAACCAAGTGAGATCGGTTCAATTGTGCCCTGGGACGGTCAGTGAACCCATATATTTGAGCAGCCTCTGATGTGGATGCTTTGGACGAGTGCAGAGGAGGTTCACCAGGATGTTCCCTGGAATGGAGGTCACGAGGTATGAAGAGAGGATGAGTATATTACGGTTATGTTCATTTGGAAGAGTGAGGTTGAGGGGGCATCTAATTGAGGTCGACAAAATCGAAACAGCTTTAGACAGGTTGGAAGGCAAGAAACGTTTTTTTCCCAGAGTAGGGAACTACATTCCGAGGGCTGATGAATTCATGGTGAGAGGGAAAGGTTAAAGGAGATATACGTGGAAAGTCCATTGTGCACGGGGTGGAGGGTGCTTGGAAGGCATTGACAGTGGAGGAGGCATTCTTACCGTCATTTAAAATGAATATACAGGAAGTAGTGTGATGGAGATCGTTAGAAAGCGGGCGACAGGTTTGGACAGCTGATCTGGATCGGCACATGCTTAGAGGGCTGAAGGGCCCGTTCCTATGTCACAATTTTATTTGTTCTTTTCTTTGATTTTTTATAACGACAGAAAGAGTAGGACAGGTTTAGTTCCACGACAGTAATTTGAATGTGAAACCAAACAATGTAGCTCAGGTTGTCAATCAGTCCTTTTTTCGGTCTTCAGTAGTGAGAGACCAAACTGTATACAGAAATCAGGGAGAAGCTTTCTGACACAATTAAAGGGAATGGCATAGACGCCGGAAAATATTCTGTATAGTTTGGCAGTCATAAAAGTAGATTAATCCCCATGGCTGGTTAAACAATTCCTGTTAATTGGATGAAGCAAGGGATGATATACAGCATGGGTGCTTGCAAACATTATCAAATGCTCTCTGGTCAAATCAATGATTTCACAGGTCTGGAGGGCGTCCAAATGATACATTAATTCAAAATGGGAGCAGGGATAAGCCAAGACAGTATAGCACAAAAGGTATATTCTCAGTGGTAGGACAATTATTGAACACAGTTCTGAGGTTACAAAAAAGTAAATTTACAACTTCAGAGTAATGGTCAATAACAGACACACTTTGACTTTTTTAAATGCAGTGGTGACCAAGTGTGATGATGGCAATACTTTTGATGTCTTAACTTCGACATCAGCAAAGCTTTTGGTCGGGCCGAGGTTGGGAGAAGTATAGTAAATGAAAGAGACTATGTGATCAACTGGAATTTGCCAAATCGGATTCATGATTGGTTGAGTGGCAGGAATTAAAGTATAATGATGGTCGGGAGTTTCTTTTCATCTGAGTATCCGTGTTCAGTTAATCTCCCCAGTGGGTTAGGTAAGAGTTATTGTTGATAGTGTCCCCTTTGAATAATTTGGGTTAAAAGCCAGGAGTTTGATCACTTAGCTTGCAGATGATACAAAGGTAACGGGATAGTAAACAGTGAGAAGAATAACCTGAGCTAAGAACTGCAGATAGAAAACTTGGAATTCAATCTGGGCAAAAGTGAGTTGATGCACTTCGGCAGAACAATTGTAAAGTGTGTTCAGTAGTTAATCAAAAGATTGATAATTCGTGGACTAGCAGGGAAAGGAAACGTACTGTTTCTTTTCTTTATTGTCAGCATATACCATGCCACTGGATTACAAATCGGGGTTTAACTGTGTTAGGCCAGTGTAGCACTTTTGTTAGCACTGTTGCCTCACAGTAATAGGAAGCTGAGTTCAATTCCAGCCTCCAGCTTCAACTCCAGACTGCCTGTCTGGAGTTTTCACAAACTGCTCATAATTACTATGGACTTCTCGGTGCTCTGGTTTCCTCCCAACGTCCAGAGATGTGCAGGTTAGGTGGATTGGCTATGCTGTATTGCCCATAGTATCGATGTGCATGTTCGATTAATTATCCAAGGAAAATACCGAGATGTGGTGGCCGGTTAATTCGGGTGCTATGAAGTTCAGGCAGTCGATTCGGACAAGTTGGACCAAAGCTGAAAATGTGTTGCTGGAAAAGCGCAGCAGGTCAGGCAGCATCCAGGGAACAGGAGAATCGACGTTTCGGGCATAAGCCCTTCCGAATACGCAGTCTCCACATTGGAGGACTCCTATTTTTTTTTAAATCTCTACTTAAAAAACAGACAAATTTAAAAACAAAATTGGCTTAAATGTAACTCTATCGACATGCTTAACAAAGTACTTTATGTGTATTCACTATTAATAAGTAACTTTTGTAATTTGGTTACATGCCATAGACACATACTTGGAAAAGACAAATGTTAGTAAATTAGATTGTCTCACGTCAATTCCAGTAGAAGAAGGACAACCACAGTTGTTAGCTGTAACAAACAGTAAATCATGATAAACGTGGTGGCACGGTGGCTTAGTGATTGCTAACGCTACCTCGCAGCACGAGCAACACCGTTTCAGTTCCAGACTCGGGCGTCTTTCTGTGTGGAGTTTTTGCATTCTCCCCGTGTCCCCGTGTCTGCGTTGGTTTCCTCTTGGTTCTCCCGTTTCCTCTCACAGTCCCAAAGTGTACCCTTTTGGCTGTATTGGCCATGCTAAATTGACAATAGTTTTCAGGTATGTGCTGGTTAAGTGGATTAGTCAGGAGTAATAGGTCAACATGGGTTACTCTTCAGAGGATTGGTGTGGACTTGTTGGGCTGAAGGGCTTGTTTCAACACTGTATGGACATTATAAACTATACTTCTCAAAACCATAATATTATCACATCACCCACCCTTAAAAAAACGCTATCAGATGGCTTCAGTTTTAAGAACCTTCAGTTTGGCAGCACAACCACTTTAGCACATACATATTACATTGACTCTTACCGTGCAATTAATCACGACTGCAGTAAATTTCAGTCCATTTCTTTCCTTCAACCAAACACCACTGTCTTAGGTTCGCCAAAGTCACAACAAAGCTTCGGGGAGTTACCTTCTTTTATCCAGCAACGGGCATCATTTTCAAATTCAGTACCTGCAATATTAAGATCAATTCAAACAGTCAAGAATTTTTGCAAATACTTTAAGAGATTATGGTCAGTATATCCAAATGTCCTAGACAATCGAAAGGGAGTCGGGTTCAGATCCCCGAATCCGGAGTGGCGGAGATGGGCGCCTTACGGCATCCAGTGCGATAACGCAAACGATCCCGGAGAAGCCGGCGGGAGCCCGGGGAGACACATGTCTAATAATATAAATGTTGCAATTCTCAATGTCAAACACGAAATACGAGTTCTCCTCTTCAATCGTGTAACATTTCTGTTGATGATCATGCAATTTTCTACAAAAATACACCATAGGTGTTTGTATCTTCTTGTCATCTTCTTACAACAGGACAGCACTGACAGTCACATCAATCACATCAACTGCCCTCTTGAATGGCTTTGCATAATTACCGGTGGCTGCTACTGAGGCAATGTTGAGCTCAATTGTCAGGCTGTCAAATGTCTTCCGTCCACTGAAATTTTCTACACTGGTTCAGTACGTCAGTCGGTGGACAAATCGCATTGCTGACACTTCGGAGGATCTCCTGATAAATCGCACTTAATCTCAGGAATTGTAGTCCATCTGTTTTTGTGGATGGCACGGGGAGCCAGTAACTTTTGTTTTCATATCCCATGGAGCTATTTGTCCATGACTAATCACATGCCCCAGGAACATAACTTTAACTTTTGCAAAACCACTCTCAGCAAACCTTCCGTAGTCAAATTAATAATTCCAATACATGTTGAAAATTTTCCTTCCACGTGCGGGAAAAGTCACCAGTTCGTCAATATACACTACACAATTGGATAATCTTGAAATTATTTCGTTGCTTAGGCTTTGGTATTTGGTTTTTGGATTTTTAAACCAAATGTGATGGCTTTAAACGAGCACAGAGATGAGAGTCTGGTGCTTGAAAAGCACAGCTGGTCAGACAGCATCTGAGAAGCAGAAGAATCGACGTTTTGGGCATAAGCCCTTCAACAGAAATGAGACTTGCGAGCCAAGAAGATAGAGAGATAAATGGGAGGGGGTGGGATTGGGAGAAAGGTAGCTGAGAGTGCAATAGGTCGATGAAGGTGGGAGTAATGGTGATAGGTTTGAGAGCAGTGTGGAGTGGATAAGTAGAAAAGAAGATGGAGAGCTAGCACAGGTTAGTAAGGAGATTGAATCGGATCTGGGATAAGGTGGCCGAGGGGAAATGAAGAAACTCATGAAATCAACATTAATCCCATATGGTTGGAGCGTCCCAAGGCGGAAAATGAGGCGTTCTTCCTCCAGGCATCTGTGTTCAGGGCTTGGCGATGGATGACATCGAGTACCTGCGTGTATTTGGCGGATTGGGAGGGGGATTTAAATTGTTCGGCCACGGGCGTTGGGTTGCTTTGTTCATGTCTCACGGAGATATTCTTTGAAGCGTTCTGCAAGTAGTCGTCCTGTCTCCCCAATGTAGAGGAGATTGCATCAGGAACAACAGATACAATAAATGACACATATGGAAGTGCAGGTAAATCTCCAATACAGTTGATTTGTGAAATGAAAGCCGGAATTTTCTTTGTATTTTCAAATAAACCTGCCTGCCAATGGCCTCTAAATAAATCCAACTTTGACATAGCAGCTTGCCCCACTTTCTCAACATAGTCTTCTAAACGTGGAATATATGTGAATCAGAGTTTATGACACTGTTTACTTTGTGATAGTCCACGCATCAATTGGGTATCATCTGGTTTTGAAACGATTCCTATGGGTGAGCTAACTTCCTTGCAACTCCCTTCGATTCTACCATTTTTGTGGATGCTCTCAGAAAGCATGGGGTTAAGGGATAACATGAGTGACGATAATCGACAGCTGCATGACATTGAATGAATCCTGTGACCGTTCCCATGCATTTCACAGACAATGCAATCAAAACTTGCTATCTGTATTCATTGTTTGTTACACTGCATTACAATGATAGAGAGAGTTTTGTTCCTCGATTTGTATTTCAGCTCGGGTCGGGATTGCAAATGTTGCGATGACAAACGTTAGCCTACAGATGAACCATCAACTGAAGGGTTCCCGTCGGGCTCGATCGAGTGAAACTTGTTGCTTTTTCTCCTTTGTTTACTATTTATTACCCTTACTATTCACACTGCTATGTTATAATAAATGCGCATTTTGAACAAATTGTTGTCAAGTGTTCGCTTAATGAGATTTGATCGAATCCAAAAGTACAACTTGGATGCATCCCGTCATCCAAGGCAATAGGTTTTGTATGAGTAGACTGGAGAACTACAAAGAAAATGCACCATGTAACCAGTTGGGTACAGTTCTTCCACCAGTAGTCAGGATGATGGTTAGAAAATGAATCAGGTCATAGAAGAAGCTTAAATGCAAATTTTAAAATGCGGGGGGAAAAACATCAAAATTGCAGCAACAGTGGAGAGAACGTCGAGCTGATATTTCAGATCCAGTGACCTCTTTCAGAATTGATTTCAGCAAGAAAACCTTAGTAAGCTAGATGGCCCAACATCAGTTGGGCAGAGAAATGAATGAGTAAAGATTCGAGTTGTAAAATCAATAGCTGGTGTTATGCATTATTCGTACCTCAAAATGGATTGGTTGTGACAGCAGCTTCTGTGATAACAAGGCTTGGTGTGTGCATAGTCGGTTAAGAACATGGGAGAAGGTGCTTCGGCCCTAAAGCTATTTAACTCGATATTAAGAAATGAAAGGGAAACGCAGGTGTAAAATCAGGGAAATGGAGTGTGGTTTACTTTGAAAAGATAACATAAAGAAGAGGCTTCTTTTATTGAAGTTGCAGGCCGCAGCGTCTACAAATCTTCAGAACCGGATTCACTGTATCTCCCTTGAGTAAGACAAGGGGGAAAATAATGGTGAGATTGGCAATAACATGCAATTCTGCCGAGCAAGAGGAGAGTTGCCAGAGGACTGGATGAGAGCCAAAATGCCATTATTATTCAAGAAGATAGCAAGAGGAAAAGCAGGAAAATACAATACAGCTAATCTAACCTGTGTGGTGGAGATTGTTGGAAACAATTCTCTGATATAGAATGAATCTGCAATTCGGAGGATCTGGATTAATCAAGAACCTTCACATGACTTGGGTTGGATAGGGAGCGCAATGTTTGTAAAGACATTGAATTGTTTGAAGAGATAACCGTGTCAAAAAGGCAGGCATTCAATAGATTTACTCCATAGTCAGTAAACCTGCTTGGTAAGGTCCCACATGGGAGAGTGATAGTGGAGTTCAAGAACACACACAATCCAAAGACATTTGACAAGTAAGAGGCAAAAATGACTGATATATGGCAGCAGCCGTGGATGGTCGAGGACTCTCCTACAACGAGAACGCTGTGCTCAGGGCTGTTCCATTTGTACACTCTCTTGCCCCTCATATCTCCGTTGAGGGGATGTCCTACCTCACCTTAAATGCATGCCCTCTCATTTTGAACATTTTAACTATGGAAAAAGGACTCTAAGTGTCATACCTGTCCATGCAGGTCATAATTTGGTGGACTTCTATCAAGTCTTCCCCTAGCCTTACAAGTTCCAGAGAAAACATCCCGAATTTTCCATCCTCTGGTTATAGCTCATACGCTCTCATCCAGGCAGAATCCTGATAAACACCTTCTGCACCTTTTCCACAACATAGACATCCTTTATGTAATCTGGCAATGCTATTAGTCGAGCCTAACCAGAGTCTTCTGAAGCTGTAGCATGACAGCCTGATTCTTCAATTCAATTCCCTGATTATTAAGGGCAAGCATGTCACTCGCCTTCTTTACCATCTTTCCGACTTGCGTGGCCAGTTTCAAGCATCTTGAGTTCCAAGATGCATTGGACATCAGTGCTGTTCAGCGTCCTGCTTATAAATATATACATTTCCTTTACATTTGAAAGTGCAGCACTTCACCGTTATCCGGATTCAACTTCATTCGTCCATTTCGGCAACTTATCTATCTCCCCTTGTATCCATTGACAAATTCTGTACATTATCCATACCTCCGCTGGTCTTTTCCTGTCTGCGAATGTACTAACCTATCAATCTACATTTTCATCCAAGTCATTTATATCTAGAACAAACTGCAGCCGTCCCTATAATGTTACCGGCGCAACAGCACTGGCCACAGACCTCCAGCCTGAAAAATAACCTTCCTACAGGGTCCTCTTGCCTTCTATCAGCAAGACAATACTGAATCCACGCCACCAAGTCACCATGCATACCATGCATCTTAATCATCTAGAAGAGACTAGCCTGAAGTACCTTGTCGAAAGCCTGACTAAAATACACATAGTCAACTACTCCTGCTCTATTTTCGGGGAAAACACACTGGATAGTCACCTTATCAACCCTCTATGGAAATGTATCTTTCACGAAGCGTTGTGGTGATGGAAGTCTGAAAGTCGCACAGAGAATTCTGCAGAAAGTGAACACGTCTGGTCTCACCTGCAGAGACAGAAACAGAAATCAAGTTTCACTTCCATTTCTTTGTAATACAAACTTCGTCCAGTGAGTTCTGATGCCCTCTAATATCATGTTTGCAACAACATGAGATTAGTTTGCTTCCCAAAGCGAAAGTTTGAATTGCTAAATTGCAGCAGTTATTTCAGAGATGCAGAGACGGATCTTATTTTACCAATATTTTCCCATAAACGTCCTTTCTGTTTGTTCCAATTAGTTTAGGGGAAAGGGTGATACTGTCACAAATGGCGGATTCACAGGCATCTTCAATGTCTCCCTCATGCAAGCCGAAATCTTCACCAGGTTCAAGACGAACACCATCAACAGCAAACCTAAGAAGATACATGGAACATGAATAATGCCCAGTGGCTCTGACCTTCAAAATCATTACATGCTTCGACAGTCTGGTCATAACCCATAGAATTCCAGTCTCCCAGCCTGCGTCGATACTCTGCAATTTGCCTGCCGATGGAATATGTCCAAAGTGGATGGCGTTTTCTGAGCCCTGCACTCATCTATGGAAGATTTAGACAACAAGGACACCTAATCAGACTCCTGCTCATCGACCACCTCTCCAAATTCAACGCCATTATCCCCTCCAGGCCGATCTCGAAACTCTCAGACTCTGGTCTTAGGTCTGCCCTCTCCATCTGGATCCTCAGCTTTCTGACCCACAGATGACAATCAGACATCCACATTGGCACTAAAAACTGGCGCTCCCTAGTGATGCGTCCTCAGCCCCCGACTGCATGCCCTGTTCACCCACAACTGTGTAGCCAAATTCTAAACGAATGCTATCTGCAAGTTGGATAAAGATAAAATCATGATACAATGGATATCTGACATCAGAATGCAAGAAGGAGTCAGAGGGCTTCATATGGTGGTGCAATGAGCACAACGTCTCACTCTCAACGTCGGTAAAGCTAAACAACTGATCATTCCCTTCAGGAAAAAAGAGAGCATAGCCGGATTTACATGAAGGAAGCTTGGGTTGAGAGGATGGAATGCGTCAAGATATTCAGCGGTAGTATCAACTGAAAATCTGTCCTGGACTTGGCACGCAGACGTGATGGCCAAGAAGGCACAACAACGTCTCTTCTTCCTCAGGCATCTCAGGAAATCTGGCATGCCCATGAGGAACCTCACCAACTTCTACATATGCACCACGGAAAGCTGAGTGTCGCGGTGCATAACGGACTGGTATGGCAACTGCTCTACCAAAGACAAAAGAAACTACAGAAGAAGATGTGCACAGCTGAGACCATCACAGAGGCCAAATTTTGATCCACAGACTCTATTTACATTCACTGACGCGGAAAGGCTGCCAGCATCATTAAAGTCCAATCCCACTCAGTTGATGATCTCCGACAACCTCTTCCGCACACACTTGCACACACGCATCAGCACGGTCAGGAATAGCTTCTTCCCGCCCACTGTTGAACTGATGAATGGGTTCTCCATCTTCAAATAAATCTGATCTTGCTCATGCCGATCTTGCACAGTGTACACGTTGTGCAAGGCAATCGTTGGGTACGCTTGTTTTCACTCCATGATCTGTATGTCCTTGTATGCTATGAGCTGCCTGAACTGCTAGCAAAAAAAAAGCTTTTCACCGCAATTAGGTGACATTGAGAAATCAAATCAAATCTAATCAGTCCGGGAAAAAGCATGGAACGTCCACCTGTAAAATCTGCAACCACGTCGCATGCTTACCATAGTAACAGTAGATTTGCTGTTCGTTATTCTTCAGATCATACTCAGCAAAGCTGAGCACCGATCGTTTCCTATCAATATCCCTCGGCATCACCCCTGTGTGTCCGGCTCTCAAAGCCCTGTACCATGTATTATCGCCTGTTCTGTCTGGTTCAATGTCGTTTTAATCTTTGATCTTTTTGTTGGTATTTGTTGTCAGAAGTTAAAATTGAAGTATTGTAGCAAGGAAACTCTGGCTGTGGTTCTCGCGACATCAAGCATTATGTTCTGTTTAAAAAGTATTCCTTTCGACTTCAGAATTAGACAACATACCATGTGGTAGTTCTAATAATAAAGCATATTCTGTTGACACAGTGTGGAGATAATATAAAAAGTTTGGAAAGGTTTTAAACCCAAGTCTCACATTTGCATTAAGTCAATTCCTCATCTTTCTAACAACCAGACGAATTTTAGTGACTAATCAAGCCCGCAAGAGATTGAGGTGTCAGAACAAGGCTGAGAATCACAAGGATCCAGTGTTGGAGAGCAGTCCCATATCCACCAATCTCGTATTCCTGTGGTTGTGTACATATTATATTATTTTGGTGATCCGTCTGGTTTGGATAGAAGGGGCGAATATACATTTAAACACGTTGCATGTAAGTTGCTGCACAAACGTTTTGGTTTACGGGCTGTCTCTGCCGAAGGTAAGAGAACACATGCTGATGTCAGTAAAATACGTACTGGCACCAATTATGTAATTGAATAATCGAAAAGGAAAGTGATCAGATCAAAGATTAAATGGATCTTTTAATACAGTTGAACTTCTGTGATCCTGATATAAAGGAGTTCAAGGACAAAACAAAGATCAGCTTTCTCGAGGCGTGAGGGGGACACAAGACCAATTGTTTGGAAATGAATTAGCAGCGATTGTGCATTGTGTGATGAACAGTAAGAACTTTTAGGGGGTGTGAATGGACTAGAACTGGAGATACGTTCACATCAAATCGTCAAGAGGCAAGCATGGTTCACAAAACTGAGATCCTGATATATGTCAAAAGGATGAGTGGAACTCTTGTTGTAGTGTTGTAATGTTTCTGTCTCTGAGCGAGGACATCCAAAATTAGTCCCATTTGCTCCAGAGTCGTTTATGGAAATCTACTCCAAAGAGATTGATCGGGGGGCAAAAATGTTTTTGATATGAAAGGTTAGTGAGTCAAAAGAAACATCAGTTTGCATGGGCAAGAGCTGAACTTTGGAACATACAGTCAGTTTCTACTCATTTTTCATGGACTTCGGTTTCAGTTCATTTTACATGCTAAGACATTAAGTTACTGAATTACTAATTCAGATAAATATACACGCCTCTCGTGTCAGTGGGTTATTCAACTGCATGTTATTATAGTTTTGTCATTATTGGTTGCCTCCATGAGTGTCCCAGCCCTCTTCTCATTCCAGAGCTCTTTCTCATAACTTGCCCGCGTGGGAGCAGAATATGTTTGTTAATATCCGGTTGAACTCGTTGAGATTCTCACATCAGCTATTGCAGTACAATGGTGAAAATGACAGACCTGGCAAGTCATAAATCGAGATGACAAGTGACATTGCTTTGAGGCACTTCTATGACTCCTGTTCTCTTGCTGATGACAGTATCCGGATGACTTGCTGAATTGTCTCCTTGTTCACATTTTGAGAAAAAGATGACATACATAAAACACAGATATGATCTCTCATTGATGCCTGGATAAAAACAAACAATTTCAGTAGATATTTTTTTCCAAAGGTGCTGCCAGACGTGAAAGCGTTGACTTCCAATAAGTACCTTATAGATCATGGCAAGTTCTAGTACTAAATATTGAAATGGATTGGATTCGATATTATTCAATTGGATTAAATTAGAATGGATTGGGAGATTGAATTTGATGAGCATGAGTTGAATTGGCTGGAACATGACGAAATTGTTTTTTATTAGATTGGACTGTATTCGATGAGATTGTGTAGGATTGGTTCAGTGTGATTTGGTTTGAAGGAGATTTGATAGAACTGCATTGGCTTTTCTTTTGGAATAGATTAAATTCGACTGGATTGAATTTGATTGAACTGCATTCGTTTCGATTTGATTGGTTTAGTTTAAAACTCAGAAAAAATGAGTCAGTGCAAATGATGATGTGGCCATAGTATTATACATAGCACACCTGAAGAATAAAGATAGAATTTGGGCTCTGTTTAGGACAAAGCACTGGAAGTAGCAAATAATTTCCAGCAGGTGACAGAGTTCACACTGATAGTTTTAAGTGAATAATGTAATTCCCGTTGGATTGATCCAGCACGTGGACTGTGGGCCATATTGAAAGGGAGCGGTAGAAATATATGAGTAGTTCGGATATTAACACAATACTTGTGTTTACACGAAATACGAAGAAGACCAATAAAAGTGAACCATGAGCTTCACGAGATGTTTAATTTCAAAAGAAGCATCTAAACATAGACAGATTAGAGAAAAAAGACGACTGATTTGCAATTGCAATAGGAGAAGGAAATCAAGATGATTTATAAAATGGAAGAGGTAAGGAAGTAATTAGAAATTAAAGATCAGAAACAGAAGTGCATTAAAAAAGCGAAATGAGGAAGCTTGTGACCAGTCTATCAGCCCAGTAGAAAACAATTAATGTCAGATTCTGCTGAAGTCCCTTGTGGAAACCTTTGAGTTACAAAGTGAGGATGAGTGGAATGCCTTTGACGGGAACGCATCCCCAAAGGTATATAATGGAGATAACCTCATCCCTATCTTTCTCATTTCCAGCTAATTGTGGAACATTGGAAGCCATGGTTCGAACATCTACTGTACCACTTCCTTTAATATCCTCGGACGTAGGCCATCAGACCTCGGAGATGTTTTCGTCCTCAATCCTAATATTTCACTGAGTATTTCCTGACTATCGATGTTGAGTGTTCTAAGTTCTGTCTTTCTATTCCCTCTGACATGCCCGTTTCTCCACTGTGAAAACTGAGGAAAATTATTGATTTAGCATCGCTCCTAATTCAATGTTTCCATTATTAACTCTCCAGTTTCATCTTCCAAGGGATCATCATTCACCTTGGAGAGTCGCTTCACTTTTATGTACCAAAAGAAGCGTTTGGTATCCTTTTTGGTATATTGAGCTCGTTTTCTTTTTTAATTTACCTTAGCTCTTTTACTAGGTTTTTGGTATCCCTTTGCATATATGTTGAAAGTTTTCGAATCTTCCAGCCTGCCACTGGCCTTTGCAAATTGTATACATTAGTTTTTGATTTTATGTTGTCCTTACCTTCCACAGTTATGCACGGATTTTCTTTTTCACCATCCTTAACATATTTTATTCTCATCTAGACATTTTACTGCCATTGGAATTGAGTTACTGCTTAAACAATCGACAATTGCTCAACCACCGTCTTACTTTTTAGGCTTGTTCCTCAACCTAATTGAGCCAAATTTGTCCTCGTGCCAATGCAATGTCCCTTGTTAATTCAAGAACACTCCTGTGGGACTCCACTTTCTCACACCCAAACTTATTTTTGAATTCGATCACACAAAGGTCAATTCTCCCTGGAGGATCTTGATCTGTAATGTCATCCACTAATACCTATTCATTTCACATTGCCAAATCCAGAGGAGACTGTTGCCTTTGTGGTTCCAAGAAATACTTTTTCACATATTCAATGAACTCTGCCTCCAGGCTACCCTTGCCAATTTGAATCTTCCAATCCATGTGCATGTTAAAATCACTCGTGATTATTGCCATACCTTTCTTGCAAACCTATCATTTTTCCTGCGTTATACTCTACTCCATGGTGGAACTACTGTCTCGGGATCTATAGATTAATGCGGAGGAGACCTTGAGATAAATACCTTTTTGGTTCTGCTTTGTAATTTAGCTACTAGCTATTCATTCTCCTTGAGCACAAGCTCTGCTGTAGTATTATCTGCTTGGTACCTGCTTGGACTATAGCAACTAGACCCTTACCATCCCACTCCAAGTTGCTCTGCAGCCCAGATGAGATATCCTGAACCCGAGCACCAAGGAGTCTTTATCCTGGTCACAGAGAACAGTAAGTATGCCTCCACCTATGCTATCCCCAAATGCAACTGCATTTCTCTTCTCTCCACCAACTTGAATGGTTCCGTGTACCACAGTGCTGCAGTAAATTGGCTATTCCTCACTGCCGTCTCCAGTCCCGTCCAAAAACGGAGCAAATCTCTTGAGCCAATTGGACAAGGACCAGGGTTGAGGTTCCTGCAACTCTACCTTCCGGATCCCTCGACCTTCCTCTCACACAGCCATACACTCCTGACGCTGGCCACTGTCCAATTTCGAAATAGTCATTCGAAGAGCTGACTGCTGAAATACAGCATCATGGTAAGTTGCTCCCTGACTCACATTTCGCACTGTTTAAAACTCAGACTCCAGGTCATCGATTTTGAGCCAGAGTTCATCGAGCAAACAAAATTTACTGCAGACATGTTTATATCTAAGCATAGTCGGAGCCACCAGTTTCCACAACATTCAGGATAAACACATTAACTGGCCGTCCAACTTTATTTTATTATCCAGTTTGGAGTTTGTCTTTTTAACATGTTTTAAGCGTTTTTATATCTCTGCTTATTATCTTGATCAGAATGTAATTTTTAACAAATAATTTCACAAAGATTCAAATTAGCATAAATTCAAATTTGTGGATTCCCTATTTGCCAATCAAACTGCAGCCCTCCTGTGACATCTTTTTTCAGCTCCCCCCAATCGAAAGACTCAGAATCAGAAGCTCTTTCCTTCCAGGGTGCTCTCTGGTTTGCTCCTACTCAGCACTGGTCATGATGTAAATGTCGCAAATTCCTGAAGTGAATCTTAATATCACGTACCTTCCCAGGATGCTCTCTGGTTTGTTTCCAAGCATTTGTGCTCCTGATGTGAAGACTGTCACTTATATTCCAGGCTCCCCTCTGATTCGCTACAGCTGAGCTCGACTCCTGATGCAAATCCACAAGATCAACTTTTATATCGCTGCCGTTATCAGGTTGCCTGCAGGCTTGCTACCTCTCAACTCCTGTTCTGAAGTCAAAATGTGTGGTACTGGAAAAGCACAACCTGTCAAGCGGCAACCGAAGAGCAGAAGAGTCGATGTTTTGAGCAAAAGCTCTTCATTACTGCAGGCCATAAATCGCCGAAATAAGTTTTGTTCGTCAGTTATCTTCCCAGGCTACCCTCTGGATGCTGCTGCTCAGCGTGTGCACCTTTCTTATCCCTTCTCTGTGTGCATGCAATTGAGATATGTTGCAGAAAATTGTATTTTCTGCACTGAAGGCTGCGATTGCAGACATGTCGCCTGATCTGCGCTGCTGCATTTCCATGCAACATCCCATTGTACAGACACCAAACAGGATGCCTCGTTTGTTCAATGTAACGTTCAATACCGATAGGCACAGAAATTAATCGACATCCCCATGATCACTGTTTGATGCCGTGTGCAGCAAATGGGTCAAGCTTCATTCTTTTCCACAAAAAAGTAAGACTAATTGATGGAGACATTAAGCAGGCTTGGCATAAGCTGGAAAGGGAAAGAGTTAACGTTTCAATTGAAGTGAAACTTAAAACAATGTTGCCATATGTCTGTCATCACTTTTACCACGACCGCCAGAAAAACTAATTTCCATGATCTCCCCTGAAGCATTTACATTGAAGGTAACAAAAACATCCTCTTTCAGTGGTAACAAGACATGGGCCAATATTATTCTCAACGTTTATGTCAGGAGGGGCAATTACATCTTTTCCATTTTCAGAAATATTGTGCTATAAGCTGTCTGAAACAATCATCTTTGGAACTCATCTGTCTTTTGCCAACGCTACAGCAAGGCGTGATAATATGCCAATAGGTGTAGTCAAACTAAGGCTGCGTGAGCAACACGAGTTTTTATCGCTTACCGAACAATTGAGTTCTGAGATGTTTCTGACGGCAAAGAAACTTTCTTACTGACAAGTTCCAATTTAAATCGATTTGGCATGAGCTTCATAGCAAGTAAATCATCAGTGTTTAACTCTGAGTGAAAATGTCTGTGAGCTGCAAGGAACATAGTGTGCGACAGTTGAAGCTGAGCTGCTTCACAGGACAAGGCTAAATATTACACATCTTAGCTGAGCTGGTGGCATTGTACTTGAAATTGAATGGTTTTGGACTTTGTTGAGAATATGGATTGCAGATCATAGTTATCCAGGGTATGTGCGATTATAACATTAACTCGTTTTTTTTGGAGAAAGGGTGAAACTGAACGTCTTATTTCTGCCTGTTCGCACAATTAATGTTAAAACAGAAATTCTCTGGCTGCAGTGCATGTGATCGCCATGAGATAAAAACGTTTGGTTCCTCAACCGGGCAGCTTGTTTGTGGTGAGTTTGCTCAGATTTTTAAGTTGAAGTGCTAATAATGCCAAGTTTGCAGATTCAGTCCAAGTACTCACCAGATATGTTCACCACAATTTTAAATAGCGCACTTTCACTTGAAATGTATGCAGTCGTCTGTTCCTTTTTTTTTGATAATCTCCATGCTATTGGGAGAGGTCAGACGAAATTTTATCTTTTGCAACTAGGTTGATATCAGAGTCATATAGTCTGATATGATCCATCGAGTGACGAAGCTGCGTTGCTGCATTTTGACACAACATTCCAGTTTGAGACCAACAAACAGAATCCCTTTATGCAAATTGTAGCATTCAATTGTAGCACAGGAATTGGTAACGATACAAATGATCACTCTCTGATGTCGCATGCAGCAAAAGAATCAGGGTTCATTATTCCGCATAAAAAAATAGATGTAGCATTTCTTGGGAAACTAAGCAGACATGTTTGCATCTCGGAAGAGATAAACAATTAAGTTTTCGATTGAAGTAACTTTTTCCAAATTATTTTTCCAGCCATCTCTCACCATTTTCTACCACCGCTGTTATAACTGGTTTCCCTGGTCGTCCCTCAAGCATTTACATTTAAGGCAGAAAATAAGGCTCTCTCCGAGTTACAAATGCATGACCCAAAATTATGTTTCGCTTTGTTGCCAGTTGAAACATTTCAATCGACGACTAGATGTTTCAGGAATATGATATAGCATGTGGTGTGCAGCAGTAATCCTTTCAGATCATCAATGCTAGAAGAAATCATGGTAATTTGTTCCAATGTGCAGGCAATTAAAGGTTGCATAAACAATATAGGTCTTTCTCAGAAAATGACAAGTCAGTTTTCAGCTGTTGCGAATGACAAAGAAACATTGCACAGGGAAGCCATCGATAATATACAACGCTGCCGAGATGGTGGGTTTTTTTTACGAGTTTTCATTGTTTGGACTTTGTTGAACACTTGGATTCAAAAGCGAATGATTGCTACAATATCTTTGCTTTGGGCATCCTTACTTCCTTCGCGGACTGTTCATGAAATTAAGTTGGCTCATACGATTAGAGCATGACATTAATAATGTGAAGAGCATGGTTTAATTCCTATACTGGCTTTATGTGCAACATTTCAATCAATCTTGCAGCTGTTGTATTTTCATTTGAACCATATACTTGTGACATTGCACTTTAGGAGGTGAAGCAAACGTAAAATTAAGTTCGAAATCTATTCCACTTTGTATGTACTTCGCAGAAAGGTACTGAGAAAAGTGCAATTATGAGGCAACATGTCTGTGAGCTTCAAGAATCATCTGTGATCATTGAGGTCGAAGTGCTCAGCGGGACAAGCATCAATAATACACACATGCACTGAAATGGCAGCATTGTGCTTCGATTGGCATCATTTAGGACTTGGTGAAGAATATGGATTGAAGATGAAATAGTTCCCTTCAGCATGTTCGGTTATATAATTGACTACTTTGCGTCGCTGAAATATGAAATTAAATGAATTCCTTATGCCTCTCACTAGCTCAGTGTATATTACAGAAATGAAGAAGCTCAAATAGGTCAAGCACACTTTGGACACATTAGTGGATTTGCTATGATGGATAGAGTAGATCTAAAACAGAATTTAGTGGTGAAGCTAAGCAGGTCTGGCAACATCTGAGAATAGAAACCGAGTAAACATTTCAATTGAGAGACCTTTCATCAGAATTTATTCCCGACAATTTTCCCCGATTCCCACCACACACACTCCCCGCTCCCCCCATCACCTCCACCCCCGCCCACCACACACACACACACACACACACACACACACATATCGGCAAATGCTAGTGGAATTTATTTTGATGATACACCTTCAAGATTCTGCATTTCTACATTGAACATGACCTACTTTCGAGAGTTGCCAAGACTGTCTTTCTTGGCGTGAGATTTAACATTTGCATCCACAGTTGTCTGATTCAGTAAGAAGGCAGAAATATTCTAAAAATGTGGTCTGCAACAATTGTTGCAGCTTCCCTTTGTCCTCGCCAGAATCTGCAGGCTGTGATCTTCACTTTGTCTCGGACAAAAAAGATTGCATGAATAGAGGCCTTTTACTCGATCAGTTTTCGGTGGTGTTTGCTGACGGAAAGGAACCTTTCTGACCGAGGCGCCATGAAATATCCGGCACCAAGATCCAATTCCATTAAATGTCACATCACCTTCATGGCAAGTAACTCAGATGAGTATGGTTAGAAGACAAATTATCAGTGATACATAAGCAAAAAAAGGCTTTGTGACTTTTAAGCTGAGCTCCTTAACAGGGAAGCCATCGATAATATACAACGCTGCCGAGATGGTGGGTTTTTTTTACGAGTTTTCATTGTTTGGACTTTGTTGAACACTTGGATTCAAAAGCGAATGATTGCTACAATATCTTTGCTTTGGGCATCCTTACTTCCTTCGCGGACTGTTCATGAAATTAAGTTGGCTCATACGATTAGAGCATGACATTAATAATGTGAAGAGCATGGTTTAATTCCTATACTGGCTTTATGTGCAACATTTCAATCAATCTTGCAGCTGTTGTATTTTCATTTGAACCATATACTTGTGACAGTACTTTTCAGCATCAGCTTCCATTATCTGAAAGTAATTGAGATATAATGGGAAACATCAGGTTCTATGCGTTTTCTGCTTGGTAAGACAGACAGAGCCAATGCTTCAGTTCAAGACACACCTCCTCAGTTTCTTTCAGGCTGCCTTCCCCAGCTTCCCCACAATTGCCAGTGGAGCTAATTATTCCTGACACCTTTCGAAATCGCCTCGCGAATGTAACAGGTAAGCAACTCCCCGAGGAAGCAACCGATTTCTCAATATCGTGCTGGTATTTGATGCAGTGCTTGTATTTCCATCAACTTTTGGGGTGGTTTAACTGACAAAATGCAAGCATTCTTAAATATAGGTCTGCAGCAATGATGTTTGAAGCTTCTCATCGCCCTTGACAAAACCTGCTTTACGATCTGATAACTTGCTGAAAATTGTTTGAAAAGAATAACGTTGACAAGACTCCTTGTACAGGAAAATTTAAATTACGTTCTGAGTTGTGCGCTGGAAACAGAGAAAGGAACAGTAAAAGGGGGAATTATTTGGAAAACCTCTGAGAAGCGCTATAAATGATAAATGAGAGCAGCCTCGGTTAATTCGGGGCAGCCAAAATGTATTTGCAAAGGGCATCTTGCATCAAATAAACTTGACTAACTGTATATGGAGGAACAAGAATGATTGAAAGAGGGAGTATTTGTGATGCGGAGCTGATGCTTATTCTTTTGAAATGGTATTGAACTAGCTCAGCTGGGGGTGTATCAGACTGACCATGCAGTCAGTGATATTTTAGTAACCCCGGAAGGAAAGCGATGAACAGGAGTGTGTGAGAATGCTTGGTGATGGAGTGAGTGACAGGATTGCTGAGGAACCGAGTGTTAGAGTTATTTGTAGGTAGATCAAGAAAATACTGTAAAAAAAGTCTTGCACTTCTTCGTAGACAGAGGATGCAAAGTGAAATATAACCTGCACGCACGCAGATGCCTGGTAGGTACTCAGAATTAAATCCCTGACAGCAGCACGAAATTATCCAAGGATCGGATTATTCAAACATGCACAGATAGTACGTTGGCCTTTGGTATAATTTACTATAGACCAGGCCAGACCCTCTCAAAACCTTTTAAGAATGCAACCCAGACCCTTACGTTTAAGTTCTTTCAAGCAGATTGAAGGCGGGTATTCCAAGAGTAAGGCAGCTGGTCAAATCACTTGGTTTTAAATAAAAAATAATTAATGTAGACACCACGAATGAACAGTAAGCAAAGCAAAACAGAATTTATGACAATAACTACTGAAAACCCAACTGACATGATATGTCCGGAAATTAATATACGAGCTCCTCCAATTTTCTGCAACATCCCCGTGAACACACGCCTTTGAAAAATACGCAAATCCAAGCTCAGGTTCTGACAAGGGAGTTGTTAAACAGAGAGCCTGCCAGAACCATTGGTTGAATCAAGTAACCGTTGTTTCCCAGCAGCTTTCTGTGCCCAGCAGCTTCGAACAGACTGCTCGCTAATACCAAACCAAAACAGGAATAAAGTCTTGAACTGGGAGAACTCGGATACTCCCCTTTCATTGTACAAGTGCTTTAAAAAAAGACTAAAGGTATTTCCCTGATTGTTACCTTAGGCACGATATCATAGCCATTAGCAAAGTTCCTCATCCCAGACAAATCAGAACCACTGCCTTTTACAAATACTCTTGAAAAAAAAAACCAGAACAACATAATCTTTTCAAAAGAGCAGCATTGTCACAAGTTCATGACACCATGCTGGTCTGAGTTCGGAGAGAGTACATCTCATCAGAGGGTCACATTTTGCACAAAAAGTGGAATTGCTTTGCAGGAACTGTTAAAAGAGTATTCGCAGAAGACATTATATCAAGATAGTGAGGTGGGAATGGGTGGTGAGAGTGTGGAATACCTCTGCAGGTAGATTCTGATCAAGGGCTATATTGTTCAGGGAAATGAATAAGCAAGTATATGTCCTATTAGGAATTTAAAAACATTCCATATCCCGTATTATTGTTATGCTTAGGTATGGTAGAATGAATTATTTGGACACTTGAAATTAGTCTGACGAAGATCCTGACAGGAATATGGCAAATAAAGGGTCGAACAGTATCTGAAACGACTGGCAGAAAGGACTCGGCCGTACGAGCTGGGAGGGGACAACCAGAAATCGTGCAGTAAGATTAAGTTAGACACCATTTGATTTTTGAAGCGTCTGCACAATAGGGTTAATTTACTTATTGCCCAACTAGCTAATACTTCTAAAGAAGAACGGATTGCAGAAACACGGAGAGCCTTTGCCGCCTGGCTGTTGATAATGGTTAGTACTAATCTGTTGGAATTGGATATGCACCAAGTTCCCGACTGTGCGACTGATAGGCAATTGAGAGAATAGGTACGAGAAAAGATACTCTGAGACAACTTAAGAGTTTAACTTCATCAGCAGATTATTGGGTATTGAGAAAATGCATGAAAAGGGACATTATGTCGCTAATGACACACATCCACAAACACGGGGACAGACATATGTCTCCTGATAATGTGTTCATTGCATTGAGACATAACGTGATGGGATCTGGATATCCCTAAAATAACCTTCGACTCAAATGATAATAATACCTATTACCAGAAGGGGAATTGATACATCAATGTTATCAAGATGTCATCAAGAAAGCAATCATTTGTCATAGTTCGAAGACGTGAGTCGAAAAGTGTGGCGGTTGAAAAACACAGAAGACCAACCAGCATTCGATGAGCAGGACAGATGACATTTTGGGCATCAGCTCTTTATCAGGAATTATGCCCAAAACGCCCAATACTCTGCTCCTCCGATTTTGCCTGACCTGCTTTGCTTATCCAGCGTTTAGTCTCTGATCTCCAGCATCTGCAATCCTCACTTGCTCCATGCTCAAATGACATAACCATTCATAGTCTGACGATTTGTGATTTCGTAACTTACAATAACTGAGCATTATCTATTTTGAAATTGAACACCAGCCCTTAGAAAATAATGTCCTCCTCGCATGAACGTATTATTTAGCCCTGACAGTCAGCTATTACCATAAGGAATCACAGCCATACAACTTGAATGGTCATAATGGTGTTGTCAGCAGCCTGACACAAAGTTTTACTATTTATAGACAGTCCTTGCCTAATTCATTAAGTCGAGCATAGATTAACCCATTCGTCCAATGAACTCATGCAGATGAAGCAGATTCGAATTTACAATAACCAACCTGGATAGTTAACATTTGGGACAAACACCCAATAGCCAAATATATCCCTGAATCTGAATCGTACATCATGCATTAGTCGTAATAATATCATTGTGTTGATTATCGTGGTGGCACGGTGTGGAAGAACAAATGATGAATTAAAAAGCGATGACACAGGCAAATATTACAATGGAAGGATTCTTCCATTTGCCCTTTTGGCATGAATCGTGAGCATGTTTCTTCGGCTTGCTTGGCGTTTAGGCCAAGTACCTTGAGGGGGCAACATAGTCGTGGCCCATTACACATCTGACAAGGTGGCCGCTTGCGTTTTATTAGCTAACACAAGATGGTCAAAAGACTTTTATAGTTATTGCAGCAGATATTCACAGCTACATTTGTTGTCTCTGGTGAGATACACTGGATAAATGAGATTGCCCATAACAAGAAAGATCAGGGACATTAATCATGTTTCTGTAAGCAACCTATAGTATTTTCATCTATTTAGGTAATTGTAGACTTCAAAGGACAATCAGCAGATTTGTATAAAAAAAGGTTACTTGCATTCCTTGAGCAAATGTTTCAAGGCAAAAACGAGACCCAATGCATTATGAGGGAAGTTAAAGTAATAAATGATGTGCACACGGTCTCCTGTTAAGCATTACCTAAGTTGTAAAAAGAGAGGTTACGACTGAGAGACGTGAACAAATGAAAATTAAGTGCAGATGTTGATAATTCGAAAAACAATTCAAACAGCAATAGATCAAGGGAAGAGTGACAAATTCAGGTTACAAAATGCAGAGTGAGTATGTAGCTGTTCCATACTTGTTAATGGAATTTAAACAAGCCGCATTTAATGGCTTGCCGGAATTCAAACGTGATAGAATTTCACCTTCATGATTTGTCTTAAAAGAGGTGCTTTTTCATTAAGACAAGGCAATTAATAATGGAAAGTGTCCAGAGTGGGACAATTTTAAGTTTTATTTTAAAAAAGAAAGTTTAGTTTGAAAACCACTTACTCCATGTAAATTTCAGGATTCATAAACTACTGTTTTAAGTAAGCGGGGCAGTTGTTTAATCTCTCAGACTGAAGTGAGAGAAGGGTTGTTCTCAATTTGTCAACTGTGTGACAGTAACTCTACATTTGAGTTCACTTTAAAGAGTTTATATCAATTGGTAAAACATAATATCTTTGTAACGTTAGTACAGACTTTAGTAGAGTTCCCCGGGCTCTACACTATCGATTTTGTTGGCAAATAATGTGACGCAGCTGACAAACGTCAGAGAAGGAATCAAACTATCAAAAGCATTGAACGATCTTTAATTAGATATTGGACTGATATCTTTGACACCTTGTCTAAGGTATCTGGCGAAAGTCTTACTCCTAATGTTCTTATTGCTTTGTTTGGGAATCACCTCTTTATCTCATCTTTTGTTCCTCGAAAAAAAGACATGAAAGAATTCACTCATCTCTTTGTGAGAAAATTAATGTTGTTAATATAGAAATCCCTAATTCCACCTATTCGTACACACAGGTTGAGAGATGTTCTATGCTTATACAAATCAGGAAAGATTGTCTGGCTCCTCTAACAAAATTACAAAATCTGAAGCCCTTATCTTTCATATATTAAGGGTGTTGCCTTTTTTAAACTACTCCAGACTGGGGCATGTTCTGTTGTCGCGGTTTCTCTCTCATTTTTAGCCTTCTTCTTTCTTCTTTTTCTTTTGATAATGCAGTTATCTTACTGCTGGCACAATGTGTTATGATTTAGTGCTTTGCATACGGTTATATTTATTAGGGTTGTTTGTCCTTTTTGTATTTGCATTTGGGGGGACATATGTGTCATGGGGAGGGTGGTCGGTATTTTGTTTCCAGTTGTTTATTGCTTGGGAATACATTTTGTTCTGCTCTCATTTTTTGAGTAAAATCAATGAAAACTAAAAACAAAGAAGCTCGGCAATATCTCACAGACAGGTGATGACGTATCTGGTAAATATCATGTGATTATGGGATGAACCAAGCTGTCCAAACAGTTGCTCATCATTGATTGTGTATTGACAGGCATTGGTGTATTGACTGAAGATGTGGTTAGCAATAACATCAATGTTTCATGAAATTATTGTAACGCCAATTTTATGAAAATGGTGTATTTCGCTGGGGAATTCAAAGCGTTATTGACCTCTGATCTGAACTGGATGTGAAACCCAGATTTGAGTTGCCTTTGGCCTCTCCCAAGTACGTGGTAATAGAGCACCGAATAAATATTGGTCGTGCTAGGGAACATAGGATTTAAGACTCCACTTTGAGATTTTTGAGTAAAGCAGCAAACCTATCAGGCAGTCAGCAGAACTCAACACCAAAAATTGTGAAATCTACTTATGCTTAGCGATAGACACTGACAGATCTAGAATCATAACAATGTGGAAACAAGCCCTTCGGCCCAACAAGTCTGCACCGACCCACCGAAGAGTAACCCACCCGCTCTATTTCCCCTCCCATTTCGTTGTACATTTACTCCTGACTAATGCACTTAACTTACAAATCCCAGAACCATCTTGGCAACTTAGCATGGCCAATTCAACTATCTGCCTTTACGAAGAAAATCTGAACACCTCAAGAAAACCCATAGAGACAGAGGCAGAATGTGCAAACTCCACACACCCGGTTGGAACCGAACTCAGGTCCCTGGGTTTGTAAGGTAGCAACGCTACCCACTAATCTACGATGCTGCGTCTGTATAATTGGCGTTGGCAGAGATGAGGCAGAAAGTGGATGCATTGGGATTCAGATCCAGAGTTCAAGGGGCCACACCAGTCCCAGCACATTGAACCTTGCACAGCAAACAACACCAGAAGCTCAGGTTCCAGAATACTTGGTCAGAAAAAGTAATTTTTAAACTAATTTTACCCTATTTAATTGAAAGGAAAGAAAGTCTTCTGGAACCTGCAGCTGCGAAGTTATCTGAATTGGGAAATACTAGGTTATTTATGCGTGATATAGACAAAGGAAATGCTGTTGCAATTAAGCAACGTCCTTATAATCTTACCCCGATAAAATTGACCCAGGTTCAAAAGACGATTGAGCACATGATCATTGATAATATAATCTAGCCGATTTGCAATGATTGAAGCTTAGCGATTGTAATGATGACAAAACCAGATGGTACCCAGCAATTAAAGTGTATCACAAAGCGAAGGCAGTTGCAACGTCTGATGCATATCCTATTCTATGTTTGGAGGAATATATTAAGAAGATGAGCAAAGCAACGTACATTTCCAAGTTGGACTTACTCACAGGATACTGGCAAGACCCTTTATTCAAAACAGCAAAGGTAATTTGAGCTTTCATGACACTGTACCAGTTTGAACTCATATCATTTGGCATGAAAAAGGTACCAGACACTTTTCAAATACTAAGCTATAAAGCCATTATGCGATTGCCCAATTGTATGCTGTACGTTGGTGGTCTGGTGATTTTTAGACTGACCAGGAAATACAATTTGGAGCATCTATCGGGACGCTGGATTGTGATAAACATGGCTATAAGTGACAGCAAAAGCCCAAGTCACGTTCCTGCACATTGACAGATGGCCCAGGGAATGTGAAAACAAAATTTATTTGTGAGTTTCCCATACCATCGACAAAGAAGGAAGTGCTGTGATTCCTGGGACTGTTTGTATATTATCGGGAGTTCATACCGAGTTTTAGCAGTGTGTTTGCTCCAATAACTGACTTGATCTAAAAGTGCAGAAAATATACAATAATCAAGGGGTGTCAGAAGGCATTTGACAGCCAGAAACTGTAATACTGTCCCAGTATTACCCACACATGATTCGGCAAAGCCATTGAAGCCGTGTCAATGCTCGTGATGTGGATGTCGGACTGCACTCTTGCAAGATGATGATAATAAGCTAGAAAGACATATTAAGCATTTTTTCCTGAAAATTGAATACTCATCAGCAGATGTCTTCCTCTTATGATCAGGAAATCTTGAGTTTGGTGCTGAAGTAGCACGGTTTTGACATTTATAATGCTGGAAATGTGTCTGAGACAATTGTAATGTCTTAGAAAAAGTGAAGAATGAAAGTTTCAAACAGTTTAGACTGAGCATTTTATTGCAGCTATTAACTTGGAATATTATACACGTGGCAGGATGAGAAAATGTAATTGCCAAAACATTCTCACAACTTTGATGAAGGCAGATGGAGGCGTTTGATGGTGGGCAATGAAATGGACCAAAATGAACTATCATAGTTAATGCTTGTAAGTTGAGAGTCAAGGTAATGCATATGCATAGTAGTGCACGAAAAATGCAAGAGTGAAAAACGTTTTTAGCAGTGAAGCCATATTTGTACGTTGTTTTTTTTTGTGGGGTGGGGGGAATGTGAGATAATATCAGGCATTAAGAGGTGTAGTCTGTCCGTTACTTGAAGAAAGCATTTAATGCAAATATGCCGACATGTGTACTCAAATGCCACATTATAAACCCTTCTGAGGATTTTAATAGTTTGGCTATCTACATAATGCATCAAGAAAGTCTCCTGCAAACATTGGACAACAATTAACTCATCAAACTACTCTAACTCTAGTGTTTTCAGTCAACGTTTATAATTTTAGTTTTCCCATAACAACTACACTGACTGTCTCTCTGATTCAAAATCATATTTGAAATCCTTTCCTCTACATTTCCGGGACAATTCGGAGGCTTATATAAAGCTCCCAACAATGTAACCACTCCTTTCCTGTTTCCAACCTCAGCCCTTACTACCTCAGATGACGAGTCCTCATCAAACATAATTTCTGCTACTGTAATATATTCCTTGACGAACAATGCCACACCTCCCTCTCTTTTGCAAACTTCCATGTTCTTTCTGAAACATCTGAACCCCGGAATTTCCAGCAACCATTCCTGTCCCTGCTCTATCCATGTCTGTGAAATGGCCACAGCATCAAAATCCAAGCTGTCACCCAATGCTGCACGTTTACTCACCTTATTCTGGATGCTTCTGACGTTGAAGTAGACACAGTGCAAACTACCTGCCTGCCAGTATTTTCTTGCGACCTTGATATCTTATTTATTATCTCACTACTTTCAACCTCCTATGCATTGGAGCTACAATTCAGGTCCCCATCCCTTTGCTGAATTAGGTTAATCCCTCCTGAAGAGCGTTGGCAAATTTACCACTGCAGGATATCGGTACCCCTTTGTTTCAGGTGTAGATCATCCCGTTTGTATAAGTCCCACCTAACCCAGAATGAGCGCAAATTATCCAGGTATTCGAATCTCGCCCTCCTGCACCATTCCTGACGACACACGTTCAACTCCTCTCGCCTTCCCTATTTCTCGCCTCGCTAACACTCGACACGTGAAACAATCCAGAGATAACAACTCTCCTTATTCTAACTCTAAGCTTCCACCCTAGCTACCTGAATTTCTGCCTTACATCTCCACCTGTTTTCCGACCTATGTCATTGGAACCAGTGTGGACAACGACGTGGGGCTGCTCGCCCTTTTCCTTAAGGATCCCAAAAACACAATCTGAGACATCACGAACTCTGACATCTGGGATGTAACACAGCAACTGTGAGTCTTTCTCGTTCCCACAGAATCTCCTGTCTGCCCCCGCTATCAATGGAGTCCCCAATGACTAATGTTCTACCTCTCTCTCCCCTTTTCTTGTTAGCAACGGGGCAGACCCTGTGCCAGAGACCTGTCACACATGGTTACCCCTAGTAAGTTGTTGCCCGTAAACATTATCCCAAATAGTAGGCAAAAGTAAGGACTGCAGATGCTGGAGATAGGATCAACATTAGAATGGTGCTAGAAAAGCGCAGCAGGTCAGGCAGCATCCGAGGTACGGGAAAATCGACGTTTGCGCCAGGAACACTTCGTCAGGATTCCTGATGTATATGTTGGATGTCGACATTTGCATTCCCTTTTTAGTTACGTCAAAACCTTCTCCTCAGTTTCTGGGATTTTGACACCTGGTGAAGAGAGGAGCAGGCAGGTTCGAGAATCTCCTTGTGGTTCTGCACTTGGGCCTGGCCAGACTGGCCATTAGCCCGTCCAGGTAGCGGGTCATAAATGGGATCTTTATGGCTGCCCCTCTTCTCCAGTTATTTTCGGGCCTGCGTGTCTCTGAAGAAGGAGCACGCGGTGTCTGCCAATACTCTCAATAAATTTAGGTAATATTGGGCACCACGAGGAGTGGAGTGCTTTGTTATCACCTCCAATTTTGCTTTGACTGAATTACTACTCTTCCCGTCACCTTTTGTTTCATTTAAGCACTGGGCACTACAGGCTTTGCTTGTCAGTAATTTATTTGCCACATGAGTGGAATATTAATAAAGTTGATGTTTGCACCGTGTCTCCGACTAAACCAAAACATGCAATAAGCAACAAAACTCAATTAAGAATACATATGTATTGTAATATACTGCAAATCTTTCTGTTTGTATTATGGACATCTGTTTAATTTATCCATTAGCTTGATAATTTGATTAGTTACAATGTGGGCATTTGAACTAGCGATTCTCATGTACATTTGCACCCCAGAACCCTTTGCAACAACTGACATTTGGAATTTCCACGTCATCACTTCCAAATCCAATCTGATGATGAAGTCCAGCAAGCTGTGAAAACTACCCGATTTTATAAAATGCTGCATTTGTTATTACGTGTTAAATTGCCTCCCAAGAGAAATTTCGAGGCATTTCTCAGTCTGAAAGCAAGTCCAGCTATTACATGAAAGCAATACGCTTTTATATCAACACCACATTCTCGCAAAACAGCCTGTACCCAGTATTTTTTAACTTCGCATAAAATGCTTATTGCTATTTGCAATGAACCCCACATGATTTTGTTTGGAGTTGTCATTTGTGGTCGTATGCACCGCAGGATCTTGCTTCAAAATCTAATTTGCTGTCCAGAGCGCTCAAGTCATTAAATAGCTCTGGTAATAATTTGCAATACTAAGTTATTTCAAACACAACTGTACTTATACATTTACAGAACGGTTTAACATTGAAGGTTCAGTGAATTTTCGAATTACAATAATGCGACATTTTTTTTAGATTACATTACAGTGTGGAAACAGGCCCTTCGGCCCAACAAGTCCACACCGAACCGCCACCCACCCATACCCCTAACCTAACACTAATGGTAATTTAGCATGGCCAATTCACCGGACCTGCACATCTTTGGTCTGTGGGAGGAAACCGGAGCACGCGGTGGAAGCCCACGCAGACACGGGGAGAACGTGTAAACCCCACACAGTCAGTTACCTGAGGCAGGAATTGAACCCGGGTCTCTGGCGCTGTGAGGCAGCAGTACTAACCACCAGGCCACCGGACAAATGTTGGACATAAGTGTGAATTTTGTACTTTCAACAAATTCTTCTCAGAAGGTATTTCTTTTTACATTTGGAATATTTTATTAAAGAGTGTGAGTGGATATTTCAGTCCACTCTTTAACTCGGCTCTGAATTTACTTTGGGTCCCAGCATAAATATATGGATTGATGCAGGAACTCAATAGCTGAAGCATATATCCAGTTTGTTGAAGGACGAATGTGAGATTACTGAAATCAGAATCTGTAGGATAAGTTAAATTCGCTATTCTGACATACAGGATTGATATGCAAAATAACGAATACAATAGAATGAAACTGCCCGAGATGCTGAAGAGTAAAATAATTGACTTCTTCCGCTTCTCCATCTCTGGGTCAATTAGATTCTCACTGCTGACGTGTTTCCGCAACCTCTTGCGGGCTCGATTTGCTGCTAGAATGTGTCTGACAGTTAGAAGGTTGAGCAATAAAATCATAATGAATGGCAGAAGAGGTGTCACTATTGATCGAATCCAGTCGTATGCAGCCCATCCTGGTGATGAATAATAAATCTCTTTCATCCCGCAAAACCAGGGTACGTTGTTGATTATGTATATAGGTTCATAAGCAAAGTATGTGGATATATTTTTAGCACAGGACAATGCAGACACAATTCCTATCATACGCTCTGCCACGTTTTCAGTGCAATATTTTATTTTCAGCTTCTGCCAGCAAATGGCAATATATCTATCAAAGGTGAAAGCGACTGTTAACCAGGCAGAACTGTCAATTGCTGCAAAATTTAAAGAAGAACGTAAACTGCACACTGGTGTGATAGACAGAAAACTGGCTGGGAAATAAATCCCAGCAATCCGGTTTAAAATTACAACTGTGATCATGACCAGGAGATCTGTCACTGCCATAGACACCAGGTAATAGCTAATACATCCAGATATACCGCATCTTCTTCGGGAGATGATTATGACTACTGCCAAGTTGGCTGAAAAAGAGACAATGCGAGTAAGCAAAGCATTAATATGACAGCTACTGGTATAATATGCAAATGAAAAACAAATGACTGCTTTACCTGATGTTCTTTAAATTTTAGAGATTGAAATGTTTTAATGGTTTGGAAAGTATCCTCTAATAACTTGTCAATTATTTTGTTGATTTAACATAATATTCTGGATGAAAAACCAAGGCAGGTTAATGGCATAATACTATAAATCAGTTGAATTCGAACTTAAAAATGAAATATTTAAAGTTGATGAAATGCAACTTTCACAGAAAGATATCAGAAGTTGAATACCAGCAGTTATGAAAATTATGATGATAACTATCCTGCTAAACATGTTAAATTAAAATTGTAACTGATAAATTAAGCTTTTAATGTCGCAATATTACATCAGGAAATGATACAGATTGTAGCATTTAAACAGAAAAACAATGCTGTTAATGCCGAACATGTTACTGGAGTCGAGAGAGTGAAAAGTATCAGCTAAAGGACAGCCCTTGTTCCGTTGATTGAGAGAATGCTAGAACATAAAGAAACACTACTCGTCAATTGGATGATTCGACTTTGCAAGCAAATGATTCATGCAACAATTATTTAACTACAATAATTTACCTGGAACACCAATAACAGCAATGACAGGGTAGTAAATGGCGAACAACAGGCCGGATGGTGCAACATGCATTTCTGAATGGCGTTATGAGTACTTTATGAATTTCTGGCATAATGGAGCTCTTATAACCCACGTAATGCTCCAGGGTGATAATCAGTTTACTTGCATTTCCTTGTTCGCGAATGAGCTAATTGCAACAAGCAATTTAGTGCAACTTTATTCAGCTGGTGTTCATGCTTTGACAAAATATAATTTTCAAGGCGACATGCCGCGGGTTTGTAGTTTAGATATCCCGAAAGCATGACACAATCCAACTTAGTTTTCTTTTCCAAAATGCAGAATTAGTTGCAGAGATCAAACAAATTTAGTCTTGCTTCATACTGACAGCATTGCTCAGTGTTTTTTCTCTCTCCTGCGACACCTGAGCTTACTCTTGATTACTGAAGAATATTCTTTCTTTGTTGGTCTTCAGTTTTATTAAACATGATTTGAAAATGTACTCCGACATTGTGTTTTGAAGTTGAAAGAGTGTATGATCACTTTAAGACAGAAATTGTTTTTTTTCTGAGTCTAAGATGCAGCCAGAGCTGCCAGTATACATACAAGCTAATGTGGAGGCTCAGTGGATAGCAGTGCTGCCTCTCAGGGATCCACGTTTGATTCCCGCCTTGGGCGACTGTTTCGAATTTTCACGTTCACCCCATGTCTGCGTGGAGAGTTGCTGTGTCCTGCGTTTGCTCCCACAATCCAAATATGTGCGGGTCAGGTGAATTGGCCATGATAAATTGCCTATAGAGTTAGGTGCATTAGTCAGTGATAAATGTAGGGAAAGAGCCTGGGTGTGTTACTGTTCGGAGGGTCAGTATGAACTTGTTGGGCCAAATGGCTGTTTCCACATTGTAGGGATTCTATGCTAAGAGAATCCAAAATAGATAAATTTGGGTGTTAATGGACAACTGAGTTTTGGTGGTTGCTTTGATAACAATTCAAATCTGACCAATTGATTTAAATCAAACGCTCAGCTCTACAAAGCCAGTAGAATATAAAATCCGATGATGTTGACAAATTGAAACCAAGCAGACTGTAAGAGTTTCAGGAATAATCAGAGGTATAAAAACGAGGTCATTATGAAAACTGTTGAGACCTAACTGGCCGTAGAACCGGAGACCACCTGTCATTCGAAGACAAAGCAGCATCTTACTCTCAAAGAAATCTCAGAATGCACTATCTATCAAAAGAAACGTTTGAAATAAAACCAGTAAAAAGTAAGAAAACGATTCAGGGAGATGACAGCAGATTAAGAAGAGCATAAGGAAGACAGCATCAGAGAATGCACGAACTCGGGGAGATTAAGTTGATTTAATGTCAATATTTGTTTTATAGGAGTTGCAATTTATAGAATGTGGGTCAAATATTGATTAGCTAAAAAGACGGGCGTGGATTTGTTAATAGTGGTTTGGTTAGTTAAAGTTAGAATTTTTTTAGACAGCAGAAGTCAGGGCTTTTTCTTTCATTTGGTCACATATTTAACAGATTACAAGGCGGGCAGAGCTTTTCTGTGTGTTTTTCGTTTCCATTCGAAGAAGGGTTAGACATTTGCATCATTGTACATTGTGGGCTCGTCGTCCCGGATTTGGACAGATTGGATCCAGGATTTGAACACGTTTGGACAGATCGTCTGTGATTTAAACTATTACTGTATCTGTATTCTTGATTAAGTTGTTCATTCAGAAAGGTGGTAAGGACAACCCAGGGAACTATAGACCAGTGAGCCTGACGTCGGATGGTGGGCATATTGTTGGAGGGATTCCTGAGGGACAGGCTGTACATGTATTTGGAAAGGCAAGGACTAATGAGGGGTAGTCAACATGGCTCTGTGCGTTGGAAGTCATGTCTCACAAACTTGACTGAGTTTTTTAAAGATGTAGCAAAGGGGATTGATGAGGGCAGAGCGGCAGATGTGATCTAAACTGACTTCAGTAAATCATTTGACAAGGTTCCCGATAGGAGATTGGTTAGCAAGGTTAGATCTCATGGCATACAGTGAGAAATTGTCATTTGGATACAAAACCAGCTCCGAGGTAGAAGACAGAGGTTGTTGGTGGAGGCGCGCTTTACAGACTGGAGGCCTGTGACCAGTGGAGCGCCAGAAGGATCTGTGCTGGGTCCACTACTTTTTGTCATTTGTATAAAAGACTTGGATGAGAGTATAAGAGATATAGTTAGTACGTTTGCAGATGACACCAAAATTAGTGGCGTAGTGGATAGCGAAGAAGCTCAACTGAGATTACAATGGGAACTTTTTCAGATGGGCCAATTGGTTGAGAAGTGGCAGATAAAGTTTAATTTAGATAAACGTGAGATGCTGCATTCCGGGAAAGCAAATCTTAGTAGGACTTGTGCTCTTGATGGTAAGGTCCGAGGGAGTGTTGCTGAACAAAGAGACATTGGAGTGCAGGTTCATAGCTCCTTGAAAGTGGAGTCGCAGGTAGATAGACTAGTGAAGAAGGCATTTGGTGTGCTTTTCTTTTTTGGTCAGAGTATTGAGTACAGGAGTTGGGAGGTCATCTTGCAGCTCGACAGGACATTAGTTAGGCCACTGTTGGGTTATTGCCTGCAAATCTGGTCTCCTGCCTATCGGAAGGATGTTGTGAAACTTGAAAGGGATCAGAAAAGATTGACAAGGATGTTGCCATCATTGGAGGATTTCAGCTATGGGGAGAGATTGAATAGCTTGCGGCTGTTTTCCCTGCAGCGTTGTAGGCTGAGGGGTGACAGCATAGAGATTTGTAAAATCATGAGGGACATAGGTAGGATAAATTAACAAAGTCTTTTCCCTGGAGCGAGGGAGACCAGAATTAGAGGGCATAGTTTTAGTTTGAGAGGGGAAATATATAAAAGAGACCTAAGGGACAACTTTTGCATGCAGCGGGTGGTACATGCATGGCATGAGCTGCTAGAGGAAGTGGGGAAGGATTGTACAATTGCTATATTTTAAAGCCATCTGGATGGGCATATGAATAGGACGGATTTGGACGAAATGGGCGGGTGTTGGCAGGTGGGATTGGATTGGGTTGGAATACCTGGTCGGCATGGGTTGGTTGTATGGAAGGGTGTGATTCTGTGCTGTACTTCTCTATGTCTCTATGGTTCCATATGCACATTTCCATTGTGTGTGCGTGTGCATGTGTGATTGAGTGCATATTGTGTGTGTGCTTAGTTCTTCATTAATCTTGCCACAGTTAGATTCAGAGTTTTTAAAGCCTTTGTCTCTTTTTCTCTCTCCCTATTCTTGACTGTCTGCCTGAAATGAATTGAAATTTAATACTTCCTGTTTTAAAAACGCTTTGTTTATACACAGTTCTGCTTGTGGACTCTGACGTCAAGTTAAACCGGAAGTATATATCACACATACTTGGATGTGTCAATGGGGCGACAAGCATTATTTACAGCAAACTACGCTCTCAACCATGCAAGAGGAGATACTATGTTGAAAACCAATAAGTTATTTTTCAATTAGCAACGATTTGATAAAAAGCGAGAGTTGGATATCAATTGAACTGTATCACTGAAGGGAGTAAAGAAGTCTGAAGATGAAGTTAATAGCCTGGAGTTCGCTCGTAAAAGTAATCGAATAACCAGTCAACAGTTTTGGAGTCGTGTACAGTCATTTATATTTCAACATTCCTATCCATTTTTCTTTTCGCGCAATTGAAAAGTAAAAATAAGCTCACCTTTTGCTGCTAGAAAGTTAATTGCCTGACATTATTGTGAATTAAAAAAAAAGAAAGATATCATTCGCACAAGTGCACACTGGTAGTTTGGCATTACACCGAAGATGGCTGTGCCCAGAAAATCACAATTCAGAGCGAGGATAAAATTGTGTGTTGTTTCATTAAAATCAGAGGAGGGATTAGAGCATCACGCAGTGATTGTTGCAAAAACTTCAACATACTACAAACTGTGAATGGAAGAAAGCTCAGCAATCACTTTAATACTGAGGAGAACACCAAAAATGCAACTGTGTACCAAAATGCTCTCACCTTTGAATTGCCTATTTCTCTTCTTCCGGATTTGTCTTAAACGCATCCATCTCGATACATTAAATCAATCTGTCTCCATATTTTACCATTACACCCGAAGTTAACAACCCCAGTTTACTGGGAACAGATGCAGTGAAGCTCAGTTGCTTTCTGTAAGAACAGAACTCATTCATTACCATCATTTTTCGCACATCCGTCTCTAGTTTCTTCGAGTAAAATAAATGTAAACCTGTCCAGTATTTCACAGTTACTAATTACTTGCATGTATTCCAATTTGCGTAGTGTATTAAACCATTCACTACGAGTGAGGTTTATGCAAGGATAGTTCCAAATCACGTCACCCTCACTGAAGCGAAATTACTTGTGGTCACTTCAAATTTTGGGGGTATATTTCTGCGGAAGGATTTGAACCAGAGCAGCCAGGCATATGCAATGCAATGGACGGTAGCCCAGTACTGCTAATATTATTGTGAACTGATTATTTTCAGAATATTATATTCAATGTTATGATCACAATGCTTGACAGTGGAACGAGTGTGCATGTAGCGTCATTTGTGTGCTACTTATGCCATAGGTTGATTTGTGTAGGATTCGATGATTTACAGTAGACGTGACAACTAAAATCTTATGGTTTAAAACAAATATTGACAAAGATTATAAATGTGTTGTTTGAAAAACTCAAGTCTCCTTTAAATGTGGAAAACCCAAGCGAACTAAATAGATGCAAATGGTCATGTCTCTTCAATAAAGAAGGAATCATTAAAATGCATCTTGTCTTTAGAAAACCGCTGTAATCCATTATGAGCATGGCATTAGTCGAGCATTGAGGACATAATTTTCAGATTATTCGGCCTTTTGATAAAGAGATCAACACAGTCCTTATGGCAGCTCTAAATCTTCCATTGTTTTCTATATTTTCATCTCAACTTTGTTTCCTTTTGCAGTGGAGGGCAGAGAATTCGAAAGCCAAATGATAATGTGACAACAGAAATTGTTCCTTACATCTTTCTTAGTAAGCGCCACCTAATTGCTGAACTGCAACTGCCAGCTTTTTTGAATTATCAGAGACTATTAATCATTTTAATTTCATCTACATAGAACGCACCCTGTAAATAACATTACGTCTTATTCCCCTAATAGTATTGAGAAGCAATCATCTACTTAGCTGTAATCTATAACTTCTCACTTCAATGTGATAAAACATGTCAGTAAATTTTTCCTATTTTTAGCTGTCTCCATTCAAACTTGAAGTAATGAGTTGACAAACTAGCTGTTCAGTTGCTGTCTTAGAATTGACATTTATGTTTTTTTGGACTTCCCTGGCTCACTGCTTCACTATTCTTGCAATACCCGCTCGCATTAGTGTCCCTCATCGCTCGCTGCACATGTTCGCTAACTTGCAAGAAGACTTAGGTCCGTCCATAATACAACATTCCCAAACATGTTTTCTACATGATGGTCCACCTGCCAAATGTCTGCCCAATTGATGCAATCAGCACCACTCTAAGACCATTACGTGTGCCTTCCACTCACATGATCTAGTTTGTCTGGTTTTATCAGTGGTTACGATCTGAGTGATGATTGGCGTTGGATACAATGCAACAGATTGTGCTGAACCAATGCTTCGTGAAGTTCGCCACAGATAGATTGCTTCGACATCCGATGCTTCCTTTGAGCAACATGTAATACCCATGGGTCATTTGTCATGACATTGAGAGCCATGTCTACACCACAAGGATCACAGACTACAAGAAGGCATCTCCTCCCAGGGCAAAAAGGAAAATGAAACACATTAATATTTGGTGAAGATTTTGAACTCTTCCTCCAACAGCATTGACAATGGTCATTGAATGCATTCACGTACTGATTTTGACACGTGCTAAAATAGTGAAACGTTGAAAAGCACAGACAGGAACGTGGAATTAAGGCTACAGCCAAATCTTCCTTGTTGAAACTACAAACGTTTTTTTTTCAAATTTAGATCACCACATTGGATAATGCGTCAATGTGATTCCACAACACAGCAGCAAATGTCGTTAACTTGTTCATGTAAAGTAGAATTTGAAAAACGATAATTCACAATTGCAAAATACCAGGAAAATCTGCAGCAGTGCAACTCAAATCCACGGCTCTGCAGAGAATAGAAAGGTAATTCCCCAGCTTTGACAGCTGAGCCACGCTGCTGCATTATTTTTCTGCAGTTTCATGACCTGTATTTTGTGATTCACAACTTTGATGTTTTTGCATTAGCCAGTGTAAATTCTGCTTATTAATAAATTAGATTATCCACTTTGTCGATTTTCACTCACCTTTCAACATGCTAATCCTTCCCCAATTACTGCTACCAATTCCTGGTATTATTCACACATATTTTGGGACTCAACATTGCCAACTCACCACATCACCTGCACATATTTATCTCCATATTACCCGCATATTACTTGACCTAATTCTTTTTATGTTCATGCGGAACGTATCTGTTAATTGACACAATCCCATAGCACACTAACTATCGCCCTCTCAGCAGACGCCCATACTGCCATGAGGTCAAAAATGCATCAAACAACTGAAACGCATGCAGGCATCTGTCGCATATGCAATTTCCAATGAAGTACTGAAATGGTAAAATGCAGCATTGATTGCAATGCACCAGTCCAAGCGACAGATGCCTGACGAACAAAGCGCTCAAAGTTCAGGAGTATAAATCAGAAACCAAGCTTATTCTCGATACAACAGCCGAGATACCCACCCTCCTGAATTTGAAACACGTACTGCAGACACTTCAAATCTCAAGAGAATTATCAACAGTGCAAACATATCACCGGTTGTTGCATATCAATGTTGCATTCTGAGTTTCCGAATTCTAAGCAGTCATATGAGTTCAGAAGAAAACCTGTCAGTATACCCTGAAAGCCTCTCTAACAAAATGCAACTCCACTCACACCTGTGGAGCATTTGCCCACAAGGGCATGGAATAGAGAAGAAGCAGTTGTTTAGGACTCCAGGACTGGAATATTGAGCCACAACTGAAACGATTCCCTCTTACCCGCCTGCCTGAATGGAAGAAAATTATTTTCAACACGTTGGGAGTGTCAAAGTACAAGACCAGTCCATCATTATTTACCTTGTGTCGGGACAGGATTACAATGTTACCTTCAAACCAGCTAGTTAAAAATTAATTAATATGAGTTAATTGGACGTGACAAACAGCACTTGAAGAAAATTGGAAAGTTTACTGGTTTAGTCCACGACAGGATTTTCAGCTGAAAGGAAACCACGTGACACGGCCAGCTGAAGTATAGTTTTAAGCAAAATTGATTTTTGGGAGTGTACTGAAAGCAACAAAGAGAGTATTAATGCGAGAGCCCATTTTCAGCATACCTCGGACTGAGATCGTGACAGATTCCTGGAAACTCGCGTTCTCCAAACCAACCATCATAAAGCCTGATCGATTATGGCCAGAAGGCATTGAGATAAAAGATTCACATTTTGGTTTCATAAATTTTTACTGAATCTAAAGTATATAGCAGAAGATTTTAATGCATATCTATTGATATATTACTAATGGCAAACGTGTTAATCTGGGACACTGTACCCATAGAGTTATTTTTGTTACATCCCACCTGAATACACTATCGAAAGAGAACCACATGCTTTGTCCCCTCTGTTTTCGGCTGACATCGCCCCATGCAAACTTTATTCTGGATCAATGGTGCTGGAAGAGCACATCAATTCAGGCAGCATCCGAAACTTTCCACACCGCTAAGGACACTATTGTTTAGAATGAACTAGAATAGTGTCACCATGTTTTAAATCAATTTCATTGAGATTTGTGATGCAATGCAGATTGAGTTGGCAATTCTTTTCTTGAGTGTAAGTACAGTCTGCTTGCATTGACTCTGTTTTTGAAACTGAAGTCTCAGTCTGTTATCACGGTGTAACGAAATTCTTTTTATTATTTTACACATTTTCTGTGAGTTAACTGATCATATTCGTCATGGGCTCATTACTGCTTTCCTCTCTCTCTCTCGCTCGCTCTTTCTTATATATAATGTTAACTGCTGTAGACTTATTTCCTGGTGTCAATTTTCTGCTTACGATTAGATCGTTCTGCTCAAGAACTGTCTGTCAAACAACCTATGAAATCATACTCAGTGCTATCTGTACCAACATCATGAACTCAATCCACACTTTACTTTTAACTACCAAAAATGATCACCTTGCCGTACCTTGGACAAATTTGCTATTATTTTATTATGTATTCTTCGCGCTATAGTGCAGCTGCTGTTGCTGGTCATATAGGAACGAATCTTATTTTTGACTGGTCGCATTTCTTATTCAGAGAGTATAGGACCTAGCTTTAAAACAAAATAGCTCTTCATCAAAACAAAATAAAACCATTATGATTCAACCTTCAATTCAATACTGATACTATTATAGAGAATCGTGCTTCAAATTCGCATTTAGAGTGAAAGTTATTCAGATTATTATTGTCTTCCAGAACGACTGAGTTTGAGACTGATGCAAATCCACGTTTGAAATTATTCAAATTCACATGAACCTGCTTTAGACACCTCTGCTGCTCGTTTCATTTTCAAATGTGATTGCCCATTTCAGTTCAAGGAATTAAGAATCGACAAGAAGATTGATTATCATTGAGAACGATTGCAGTTCTCATTCAGATGGAGCTGACAATGTGTTGCTGGAAAAGCGCAGCAGGTCAGACAGCATCCAAGGAACAGGAGAATCGACGTTTTGGGCATAAGCCCTTCTTCAGGAATGAGGAAAGTGTGTCCAGCAGGCTAAGAGAAAAGGTAGGAAGGAGGGACTTGGGAGAGGGGCATTTGAAATGCGATAGGTGGAGGGAGGTCAAGGTGAGGGTGATAGGCCGGAGTGGGGTGGGGGCTGAGAGGTCAGGAAGATGATTCCAGGTTAGGAAGGCGGTGCTGAGCTCGAGGGATTTGACTAAGACAAGGTGGGGTGAGGAGAAATGAGGAAACTGGAGAAATCTGAGTTCATCCCTTGTGGTTGGAGGGTTCCTAGGCTGAAGATGAGGCGCCTCCAACCGTCGTGTTGCCATGGTGTGGCGATGGAGGAGTCCAAGGTCCTGCATGTCCTTGGTGGAGTGGCAGGGGGAGTTAAAGTATTGGGCTACGGGGTGGTTGGGTTGGTTGGTCCGGGTGTCCCAGAGGTGTTCTCTGAAACGTTCCGCAGGTAGGCGGCCTGTCTCCCCAATATAGAGGAGGCCACATCGGGTGCAGCGGATGCAATAGATGATGTGTGTGGAGGTGCAGGTGAATTTGTGGCGGATATGGAAGTGTCCCTTGGGGCCCTGGAGGAAAGTAAGGGGGGAGGTGTGGGCGCAAGTTTTGCATTTCTTGCAGTTGCAGAGGAAGGTGCTGGGAGTGGAGGTTGGGTTGGTGGGGGGTGTGGACCTGACGAGGGAGTCACGGAGGGATTGGTCTTTTCAGATGGAATCAATTTCATAATCAAAATGATTCAAAATTAACGAGATTCACATCAAATAAGTTTCACATTTAGAATGATTCATATTAGGACAGATTCAATTCCAGATCAGGTTTAATTTCAGCTTGATTCATTTGCATTCTGAATGATTATGAATTATACAGTCATGAGTTAAGACTTTTTAAAGAATGATTCTGATTCGCATTTTAAATTATTCAAACTACCATTGATATAAATTTATATTAATTATGTTTTAAACCCAGACTGAGAGTAATTAGTTTGCAGCCGAATATTGTGATTAATCAATATATAAAATTAAAACAAGTTCTAATTCAGAAGTATGAATGTTCCCTTCAAGATTGATTAATATAGCAATTCAGTATGATTCTGCAGCACTGAAATTGATGCCGATTTACAGTCAGGTTGATTTTGGTTAACTTTCACAATGAGAAAAGTTCCGATTAAGATTTAAATAGAATGATTTTAATATTGAAAATGATTTTCATTTATATTCAGATTCTATCAGAATCGAGATGTGGTTGAATATGATTCATGCGGAAGTGATCCAACTTTTATTTCAGAATGATTCTGACTGAAACTGGTTGAGTTTCACATTAACCATACTCGGATTCATAGTTGGATTGATTCATTTACACATTCAGAATATTTCAGGTTTAAAATCAAATTGTTTCACTTCGAAACAGAAAGTTGTCTGATTCAATGGTACGACTGTCACAACTTTATTATTTTGAAATATTCAACATGGCGTAGAATTGGTCATTTTTCTAGACAGTGCAGTGCAAAACAGATAATGTGTTTCTTTTGGTGAAGACGCTTCCATCACCAGCCAATTCATATAGTGCACTGCAGCTCCGAAGATTTTAGTTGATTAACTTTCCTGAAGTTGTATTTTTATTCTGCTTTCCATGGAAACATCAATTTTCTATTTTATATAAAATATCACAAAATTTTATTTTACATTATTGTGCTATTTATTGGATTTATTTTAACTCTCATGACGATGCTACACCCAGAAGAAAAACAATAATGCCCCCAGGAGGAGAGGCTTAAATTCTAAACTTTACAAGCAATTCTTTACGTTTGATTTGTTTATGAGACAAAGAAGTATTTTTGTTTACAGTTAACAATTTCTCTCTCTATTATAGCCAACCTAGTTGTGCTTCTGACACTATGTGACAGAAGATATGTTTTGTTAAATGCATCATTTCCGACTTGCTGTCTCAGACAATGTTAGTTTTTTTTTCATCATGCTCAGCTGTGGTATTAAATCGCATGTCTGAGATTTGTTTCTGAAGCGGTTTACTGACAATCACAGCTATGTATAATCTTCACAATGATTTATATTTTTGCAGCCACTGACACATCTACTTGTTTGATGCTTTCATCATTAATCGATTTGTGGCTAGAGTTTTCAGAAACTGAATTTAAAATCTTGCACTGAGAAATCAGCAGCTTGATTTATGGGAATCATGTCCATGTTGCCATGGGGAGAATGAAGTACCCTGGCGTTGTGATAGAAAAGTAATATTTTACGTATCATTGCATGGTTGCATATGATTTGTTTAGTTAATGTTTTGCCTCCCATTCATTTTGATTTCGCTGCTGAAATGCTTTGATTTCGAGACACATACCAGCGGCAAACAGAGCCCACAGAGACTCCGGGTCCAGAAAAATGAGATATTCAATGAGCCAGAAATGGAGAAATGGTATTATTGGATTTTGTATCATCTCCAGAAATCTCATACTATGATATTATTTTTCATAGCAATTCTCTATGTCAGCATTGCAAATGTTATTTATACATCTGGTCCAGTTCCAGTTTTTCAACACACATTCTAGTTGAAGTAGCATTCATGCTTTAGCTTTTGAGTTCTTGCATACCTCCATTTTTAAACGCTGGGCTCCACTGTAGGTTCAGAGCTAAGTTTTAAAATGGCGTGAAATATCCATGTTTGTTCAAATGCTTAAACCTCTAAAGTAGAGTCATCTATCATGAACTGGCCATTATATTTCACAGTTCATCTATTTGTCCAAATTACAGCCAAGACATTTGAACAAGATGTTCACTCGTGATAAAGACGATATTGCGTGCAAATGGTTCTCTATCATTAGCTGTAGGATTATACCACAAGCGATAAATTAACTGACAATTTCACTGTACTCATCAGATATCTAATAGATGCAAAATGAGGATTGCAGATGCTGGAAACCAGAATTTATATCGGAGTGATGCTGGAAAAACACAGCAGGTCAGGCCTCATTCGAGGAGCAGGAAATGCAACGTTTTATGCAAAAGCCCTTCATCAGGAATATTCCTCATGAAGGGCTTTTGCCCGAAACGTCGACTTTCCTACTCCTCGGATGCTGCCTGACCTGCTGAGCTTTTCCAGCACCACTCTAATCTAGACTCTGGTTTCCAGCATCTGCAGTCCTTGTTTTTACCTCCGTAGAGTAGAGTGTCTAAGGTCGGACATGACTCATGGAGTCATGTTCTGGCGGGACTGGATAAGACAGAAGGAGGGAACCATAAATGATGGCGTTTTCGCTATAGTACTGACTGGAACCAAATTGAGCAGAGGTGACATGTTTCATGTGATGCAAGATAAACTTTACTGTCACATCTGAACGAATGTCTATTAGATTATTATCTCTAATATCTCTCCACCCTGGAAGCTTCCTGCCTCTATTCCTGATAAAGGTCTTTTGCCTGAAACGTCAATTTTCCTGCTCCTCGGATGCTGCCTGTCCAGCTGTGCTTTTCCAGCACCACTCTCGTCTAGATGCTACTCTATGGAGAATTGTGTATGTTTTTTTGTTTGAAATATCTATTTTCATGGCTCGAGGTGACACCTTAATGAACGTCTGTAAGCAGAGCATGATGTTTATTTTTGTATCTTTCATACAAGACAACTATGATTAAATTACATGCATATGTTCGCAATTTAAAACATTTCTGTTTGTTAACTACCAATGTAGTAGAAGCTTAATTTGCATGTATACTTATATATTTTCAACACCCTTAAGACAACGGACACTTGAAATAAAACATCTCTTCGTGATGTCAATTACAGGTTTTATTAGTTATGTTTGTCCGTATGCAATGTATACACCCTCATGCATATCAGACAAATTACAATCATCTTTATACTGTTGTTCATTTTTAGAACTTGGATTTTAAAATACTGGCCCATGGGGTTGATTGCAATTATGCAGTGTTTGTAAACACGGCTGGGCAGGTTCTACAGACATTTTGGGAATATCATCATATTCGCATATGTCAAGAGAGTTTTAATGGTGGATTAATTTTATATTTCACATTTAGGACAGGTTGTGAAAACACTGACGCCCGCGTTTGTTTCAGGATAATCGAACATATGTTGTAGCTCTGAGACACAGGAGATGGAAACAATTTGGGCAGTTTTGGAAGATACTTACAAAACAGTCAAATTCATGGAAACCACAATACTTTCGAATTCAATATTTGTCCTTATTCCTGTAACCTCCTGATTTGGTGTGTTTGTGTAGAAATCTATGGGACATTGAATTGTTGAACATGTCTAAGCTTTCAATTTGCAAGTATTAATGTCGCAAAACCTGAAAGTTCAGAGAAAAGAACGGGAATTATTGGGTATGGAAAATGTTAATATTTGAGGTAGAGGTGCAATCCCTCTAGCATTGATTTTCTGAATTGTGTTCGCATAGAGCAATGTTTTGCTTGCTATTTTAAGATTCAAGCATTTATGTTTCTAGCTTTCTTTTGTATTTTAACTTTTTTGTAACAAACTTAATTCCTGTTCTTAACATGATGAGAGGTGCCTTCAAGGTGGAATTGATCTCCTGTGTTATTTGAAGAGGTGTGTTGAAATACTGGTACTTCATTTGAATGGTTTTAAATCTCAATACCAGTCTGTTCATCAACATGTTTACATATTGATGTAGTAGGTACAAGTATTCCGATTGTTCTCACCCCCTTTCTCTGTCCGAGACTTTCAATAGTCTTTGCAGAAGATTAACAGCTTTATTTACCCTTTAGCTACTGCACGCGCTGCTCATAATGCAGTGTCCTCTGCAATGGGAAGACAAAGACAGACTGGGTGACCACTTTATACTTTACACTGACATAATTGCAAGCATGAACGGCAACTCTGTTTCTCTCTCTGTCACGCCATTAAGCATTTCGAACATGTTGCGTTTTATTTCAAACGTCCTCCTCTCACCATATCAAATTCTTATTCAGCAGAGTTCATGTATGAAGATACAGAAAAGATAATGCCAGATAACCTGTTTTGATTCGGTAAGTTACAGTCACAATGTTTGAAGGTGAGGACGCAGAAGACAAAAAGTAACAAAAGCTCTTCAAAAGGAAGTAACATGATTTCCAGAATTAAAGACCGTCAGACCACTGCATGTACAATAAAAACCTGATGCATTTGATTCATAAATGAGCTGTACCCTTTCAACAGCAACAGAGTAATCCCAATGAAGATAATTCCGTTCTGATTGTAAGTAGCAGCAAACAGACGCATAAGTCTTATCCCACACTGAAAATACCCGTCAACCATGATTGTTGATTTCATATCAGTTTCCTGTAGCAACCAGCATGCAATTTGAAACCATATTCGTCGAACGACAGTGAAATAGTTCCAAATATGACACCGTTCTGAGGAAGAGTGACTCGATCCAAAACCTTAACTCTGATTCGCTCCTGTCGCCAGACCTGCCGGGCTTTGCCAGGAGCATCTACATAGAACAACGTTGGCAGTGTAGCTTCACGTAGTTGAATGGTCAAAGCCGTTGGATTTATACGTGATTTTTTTTTACCGAATCACGGATTTGAATTCCACTGCTACCAAATCTCTTGCTGGTGTACCAAGGACGGTTACCGTGAAATGGCTGGGCAACTTCAACCCTGAAATGTTTTCTTTTCTTCTGGGTCTTTGCGGCTCCTCAGGCCTCTGGCATTCTCGGTGATGCAATTCGGAAAGTTGTTGACAAGAGTCTGAGAGCTCCAGCTGTCCAATGGTCCTTCACATCCCCGGCATCATCGTGCTTTAAGGGATTTTACATAACATGATCCCACTTATCTCTATTTCTCAATTGGTCAGTATTCATCAACGAACTGGACGTTTAGTGGTTCTAAACCACCAAGGAACTGAGCTTCAGTTATTTCAAGTCATTCAATTCCACCAACTACATACTGACATTTAATTGACTAATACCTGTGAAGTGATTGGATACAAACACCAACAATAACTCGAGGTCCCCCTGCTCTGCACGAAGTGAAACAGGGACAAACTGCAGGGTGTAACCGCAGCTCTCTCCAGTCCCACGCTGCCAACAGAAATGGACCACTGCAGTTGCAATGGGCAGCTTCCTGCCCAGCCCTGTGACACAATCTGTTCCTCATGAATGGTTTTCTTTTGTGAAAGGTGCAACGATCCCTTTCAATTTGGCAACTGGAACAGATTCATCCTGTCCTTTGAACCTTTTGTTTAAACGAAACTCCTGTCTCCTAATCAGAAGGTGTAGAGTTGAAATGCACATTAAAGAGACCTGAAAAGCGAGCAAAACGACCTGACACAGAACAAAGTGATCGAAACAAAGTAACAAATGTAACATTTTGTCGAATGATAGCCGTAGCTCAGTTGCCATGAGACAAAAACAAATTTCAAATTCTGCCAATCAGTTTAAATTATGCCCCAAAATACGAAATTGAATTTAGTATATTGATAACATTTAAACCAATGAAACAATCCGATTTTTGGGGGTATAAATATCAGACATTTTGAACATTTAGACAGAGCAGCAAGAGAACTGCCAAAATACCAACAGATGTCCGCTGTCTGGAGATGGAGTATTCATGGAAACAAAAAACATCTAAACCGTCCTGGAGAGAGATTCTACACAGGAAAACCGACATAAGACACGAGGCAAAGATGAGTGGTCTTAAAGTGCGTTTTTTAAATACATATTAATTGGGATTTTTATTGGACCAGCATTGTAGACAGGGAGGTAAAAGTTAAGTTTCAGAAAAAGAAGTTGTCAGTAGTTATTCATGAGCATTCTCGGTTTAATTTAAAGAATAACCTTTGAAATGTTTACTTTATATAATTACTTTGGGGATAGTTCTTTGCTTCTCGAAGTTTAACAGATTGCAGCACAGGGTGAATCTTTTTCTGTGTTTATGGTTTAAATTAGCAGAGGGCTTTACCCCGTTTGGGGGCTCGTCCGGGATTTAAACAATAAGGGGGCTCGTTGCCAGAATTTGAGCAGGCTGGGCTTTAGATTCGCGTTTTGAAATGTTTAGACAGATACAATTTAAGGTTTGGACAGATTTAAATTGATTTTGGGTACGGAAATGCCCCAGAGATTAAGCACTTGCAGGTTAGTGTCCCAGATCTTTAAATAAAACTTCGGTGTGATTTGTTTAATTTCGGTGAGTTGTAGTTGATTAAAGTAAAAGTGAGAGACATTTTTCTTAAAATTGGTAAAGAGATTCTGAGATTTGAAGGTGGTTCTCAATTTTGCCAAGAAAACTTAGAATGAAATAAAAAGGTCATACTTTCAAAACTATCAAAGAAGTCAGATGTGGGTTTAACGAAGGGCAAACGGAAGGCTGAAACTGTAAGGAAATTGTTCAAGCACTTAGGTCCAGCAGAGGTAGACAAAAACTTAAATTACAACTGAGTAAATTGGAGTTAGAAGATAAAAACAGCGAGTGAGAAACAGAAAGGCAGAGACAAGAACGGGAGAGAGAAAGAGAAAGAGAGCAAGAACAGAGAGAGACAGAAACAGAGAGAAAGACAAGGTTCTCAGCTGAAATAAGTGCAAAAGTGAAAAGAGATAGAGAAAGACAGAGAAAAGTAAGGGAGATGGAAAGAGAGAGAAAAGGAAACGCGAGACAAAATGAGAGAAATTTTGAACTTCGGAATTTGCCACTTAGTCAAGTTAACAGGATGGGGTTTAAAATAGAAGGTAATGACATACACAAATATGTCAAAGCACTGCCACATTTTGATGAAAAAGATGTTGAAACCTTCTTTATTTCGTTGAATAATTGCAAAGGCAGATATAATGGTCCAAGGATTTATGGGTAATGCTAGTTCAGACTAAACTGGCAGGCTGAGCTAGTGGGGTATTTACCATGCAGTCAGATGAGGGGTCAAGAGATTATGAACAGGGGAAATAAGGTATTTTAAGTGCTTATGATTCGATACCAGAAACATAAAGACATTATTTCAGAATCGGAAAGAAGGAACAAATTTAGACATGTTATGATCGAAATAATTAAACAGTCATTTGGTTGATGGGTGCGTGCGTTAAAGAAAGATAGGATATTCGAGGCTCTAAGAGAGATTATTCTGCTGGAGGAGATTAAAACATCACTTCCAGAGATGTTCAAAATTCACATGGAGGAACATGAAGTTCAGGAAGTGAGAAGAACACAACCATTTCTGGTACATTGTTCATGACATGCACATTATAATGTTGTACGGCTCAATAGTCCATTCTCGATTATGATATATTTCCTCGGGTGGATGTTGACCTTCTTCAAAAAATAATCAACTGACATTTTTCAATCCCATCCTCATCTTCCTGCGGGAATACAGATCAACTCTGATGTCACGAGCATCGATGGCAATTTTAAAAAGTTTGAAAAACTTTATGCAAATAAAATTGGTTTGGTGGATAATATTGCTTTCAAATGGTCGATTACCTCCTGGCATTGTTCTGCCCAATGAAACTTTGTGTTCTTCTTCAGCAAATTTGTTAATGGTGTCACTACAGTGTTGACATTTGGAACAAACTTCTGGTAGAATACATTTAGTCTCAAGAATCAAAGCTTCTCTTACTTCCAGCTTGGTAGTGGAATTTTTCGATGGCCTTCGTCTTTGTGTTCCAAGTGGGCAACCATCCACAACCGATGTTATGTCCAAAGAACATCACCTCTGCGTGAATTCTGTATTTTTTATGGTTATTACCAATTTTGCTTCTCGAGTCGTTCAAAGAGCTTTGCTAAGTCTACCATGTGATCTTTTCAGGACTTAGGAAAGGTTACTACATCGTCCAAATAGACTGCACAGTTTATTAACCCATCCAAAACTCTGTTCGTGAGTCTTTCGAATGTAACGGGCGTTTTTTCATTCCGAAGGGCTTTCTTTAAATTAATATCGGCCATTTGGGATTGCTAACTCAAAAATTTCTTTCGCAGTCACTGATCCAACTTAGTTATGCAACTGACTTTCTGGCTTTCTCGATACAGCCCTCCAATCTCGAAATTGGATTTGAGTCCAATTTTGGAAGGGCCTTGACCTTTTGATAATCCACGTAAAATCGTTGATTACTGTCCAGTTTGGTAACTACGACGATCGGTGACCACCACTCACTCTGGTTTGGTTGGATGATATCATCATCAAGCATGGCCTCCAACTCCTTATCGACATGTCTTACTTTGAAAGGATTAATCCAATTGAGGTTTTGTTTTATCAGCGCAGTATTCCCTACAGCGACTTCATGGACAATAGCATTAGTCCTCCCCATTCGATACTGACATATGTTCTTATACTGCAGTAACACACATTTCAACTGTATTCTAAGCACATGCGACAGATAGTTTACAAACATCTCCCACTTTGAAGGACTTATTAATTTTAGTCTATTTTGAGGCATATCAAAATCCACACCATCTGTGTTTGATTCCTCTCTCTGTGGAGCAGTAACTAGCACCTGATTTCTCCAGCTCTTTCTCGCTACTTCAATAGAGTTTCAAAATATACACATGACATACCTTTTCTAACTGGCATCTTTACTGCATATTTCACTTTAATTAAAGTGTTCTTAATTTTACATAGACCACTAAACCTGGTTTGAAGGGATTTCGTGTCACTGGTAACATTACTAACACGTCATCACCTCGTGAAAACATTCCAATCTCAGAGCTTTCATCTGCACCTGCGTCATTCTATGCTGTGCCCTCTTTAGATGTTCGTTAGCTCCCTAACTTATGGGATTTAATCTCTTCCTAACCTCTGATACATAATCTCGGTGTGAGAACACAGACTTTGCTTCTATCAGTTTTTCTTTATTTAATTTCCAAGGGCCTCTCACTTCATGCCCAAATATTAACTCGAAAGGACTGAACTGCGTAGATTCGTTTGTGGCATCTCTCATGGCAGAAAGTGCGAATGGGATGCCTTTATCCCAGTTATTCGGGTACTCCTGAAAACACGCTCTCAACATGGTCTCAAGGTCTGATCCTATCTTTTCCAACTCTCCGTCGTCCTGTGTAAGGTCAGGTTGGGGTGTCCACTCAGGACTGGGGAAGTAACCACGGGAGTGATTGACAGCGTGTCACTTCCAGTGATACAATTTGTTCTTGGAAATGATTTAGCGTGATACAAGATAGGACTGACACCCACTCTTGTAGAGAAACACAATGAACACCAGGTAACTGAGGAGTTCCACGAAAAATACCCTGGAAATTTCCCAGACTGTTTAGTAACCCGGTCTCACAATCATAAGTTACAGAACGAAGCAAAAGCTGAAGCGAAAGATGAAGAAGTTTGGGTTCAGTTATCCCACACCCTGTTTAAAATTATGGTGCAGGAAAAATCTGAACAGGCAGAGCTTCAGGCAGAAGTGCTCAGTCCTGAAAGGGCAATGGATTTACAATAGAAAGACGAGACAATAAAAGATACATATGTTGATGCACACTCCGAAAAGGAGGCAGATAGTATCCTTGAGGGCTATTATCTTAAGGATAGAACCCCAAGACGAAAATGGAGTCCACAGCAGGTTACTTTAAAGGATACATGGGCAGAAGGGTGCCAGATTGTGTTGCCGGTAGCATACAGGCAGGAAGTGTTATGGGTAGTACATGAACTACAAGGAGGATGTCAACTAGGTGTAAGAAAGGCTCACTTTGAGGGACAAAAACATTTCTATTGGCCTGGAATGGACAGGGATGCGGTTATCTTTTGTCATAAATGCAATATATGCCAAACGTTATCTAAGCCACAGACAGTAATAAAATCAATACCTTTGTTGCCAGTTCCCTCATTGAAAGAACATTTCATGAGGGTTATAATTGATTGAGTATGTTCTAAACTAAAACTGAGAATGGGTGTTTGATGATTATATTGGTTGTGTCTACTAGATTTCGGAAGGCAATTCCATTTCGGATTATTAAGGCGGAATGGTTGTTAGAGAAGTTAGTAGCTTCCTTCGTGCGGTATGGGCTAACCTGAGAAATTCAATCAGACCAAGGGTCTATTTTTACTGATAGGCTGTTTACGGAATCATGAATAGTTGAGGCATACACCACTTTAAATCAATTGTGTTATATCCTGAATCCCAGGGAACTTTAGAAAGGAGGCATCAGTCCCTGAAGACCACGATAATAGCTGAATGACAAATTACCTATATTACTGGGATACTGGTGTCCAATTCGTACTGTTTACCATTGGAGATGGCCCCAAACTAATCTACTCAATTTACTCCCTTTGAGTTTGTATTAGGACATGAAGTCAGAGGCCCTTTGGAATTAATTCAAGAGAAATTGACAGGGCAAAAGTCGGAGATCTCACACGTGGATTATGTGTCAGATGTGAGGGGGAGATTATAATGAGTAGATTTTCAGCCAAACAACAGCTAAAAAGGCACTGCATAGAATGATAAAAACTGGCAGATAAAAAACTGGAATTTGAACGTCTTCCCGATGGGATGGCGTATTAGTATTGTTACTGAGGGACGGGATCCCTTCAAAACCAGATGAATGGTCCCCATAAAATTGAGAAAAGGTTGAGTCAGGTGTACTATCCAGTAAAGATGCCAGATGGGGGGAGAAAAAGCTATCCGGTATGTAATGTGAACAATTGATACCATATTATACTGGAGAGAAGGAACTGGAGAAACCAATGTTAGTTACTGCCCCGCAGAGTGAAGAATCAAATTCAGATTATGTGGATATTGATGTATCTCAAAAAAAATTTAAAATAAAGAGGTCTTTAAGGAGTGGGGTAGGCTAGTAATCTATCTGCCTCAGGAACACAGAACGCTGCTGAAAGATTTGTTACTGCAGTATATGGACGTATGTTGCAACCAGATGGGGAGGATGAATGCTATTGTTATTGAAGTAAATGCAGGAAATGCTGCTCCAATAAAACAACACCCCTATCAGCTTAATCCTGTCAATGCCAGATAGGTCCAGAAGGAAGCATCGCTATGCGCAATGAGGATATCATTGAACCGAACCAGTCCGAGTTGAGTTCATCGATTGTCTTAGTTTCCAGCATCGGATTTGGGTGGATTACTGGAAAGTCAATGCCGTTACAAAATCGGACTCATATCCAATTCCAAGATTGGAGGACTGCATCGAGAAAGTCGAACAAGATAATTACATTACTAACTTGGAAAAACTCCGTGGTTACTGGTAGGTACCTTTATCAGAGACAGAGAAATAAAGTTCTGCATTTGTAACCCCAATTAGGATATATCAATTTAAGCTGATGCCCTTTGAAATGGTGAACGCCCCCGCCACATTCCAAAGGCGCATGATCGGAGTTGTGCTCGGGTAGTAATCTTTTCAGTCTACTTGGACAATGTAGTGATCTTCAGTAGGTCCTCGAAAAATAACATGATTGTGCAGGAAGACCTCTTTGGGTGACTATGAAAAGCAAAACATGATAATAAACTTAAACAAAACTGAATTGGCGAAAGCAGAATTGATGTTCATGGTTCATAACGTCGGTTATGGAAAGTTTACCCTATGGAATGCAAAGACGAAGGCCATTGAGGAATTTCCACGACCAACGTCGAAGAAATATATGCTTTCCTATTTAGGATTAAGCAAATTCGATCGAAGGCTTGTTCCAAACTTCATCAGTGCAGTGCCAGCATGAAACAATTTGCTGAAGAAGATCAAAAAAGTTTCCGTGGACAGAAGAATGTGAGGAGGCATTTGGCCATTTCAAAGCAATATTAACAAAAAAAGTTATCGCGACACCAAACCTTGCAAAAGCCTTCATAGTTACCATCAATGTTCGTGACATAAGAATTGGTGTCGTACTGCTACAGGAAGATGACAATGTGACTGAACTGCCAGTTGGTTATTTTTTGAAGAAACTTAATATCCACTCGTGGAAATACTCCACCAGCGAAAAAGAACTATGGAGTTTGATACTGGTGTTACCTGTCTGAAGATGGGGTTTGCACAAAAAGTATACATAGAGACTGAGGAAAAGCTACAAAGGACACGCGGTAAAGCTGACTGGTTCTGAAGCTTTATTTTTGCCAATCGTAATAAGATTATTTTTACTGGACCAATATTGTAGAGGGGGAGGTGAAAGATAGGTGAACGATAAAGGAGTTGTAAGTAGTTATTGGTTGATTATTGTCTGTTAGCATTTTTAGAAAGTTCTTAATTTTTTTACATTAAATAGTGATTTTGGGGATAGTTCTTGGCCTCTCAAATTTTGACAGATTTCAGCGGGGGGGCGGGGGGGCGGGTGAATCGTTTCTTTGTTGTAGGTTTAAACGAGCAGAGGGGTTTAACTCGTGTCATAACAACGCACAGGCATTTTTATTATTGTAATAACATGCAACCAGAGGTATAGAATAGAACTGATAGGCCGGAAAGTACGTCAGGACTGGCGGTTCGGAGCAGAAAAGTCTGTCGAGCTTGATGAGTCGGTTTCATGGCTTCTTTATTCGCTCTGTCGCCCTTCTATTCTGAATACAGCCTTGCACGACTATGGGAAACGTGCGAACTTGCAGTGAAAAGTAAAACAGTAGAGCATCATATCTTTTATTTTCGCTCAGATGATGTGGGTACATCTGGCACATATTTGCAATAATTGCCAATTTCTAATTACTGAGATGGCAGTTAACAGTCAACCATATTGCCGATAGTCACGAGTCATAGATAGGATTCTGGATCAATGGTGCTGGAAGAGCACAGCAGTTCAGGCAGCACCCGAGGAGCTTCAGCAAAATCGACGTTTTGGGCAAAAGCCCTTCATCAGGAATATCGATACTGTGGTTGGAAAAGCAGGTAACAGGCTGGGAATTCTGCATAGAGTTACATACATCTGTGTAGTAAGTTTTTTTTTAGTTTACATGTGAGGACAGTCAGACTTGCTTTTACACAGCATTCGCCAGTCTTTTTCAGTTAATGTATATCCAGAATTTTTTTAATGTTCGGCATGAGATTGAAAAAAATATATTATTATTTATATTCCATTCATTTCAGCATTTTAGCTCACCTAACCTGGATTTTCTTTTTTTTTTTGCAGACTCCTGTTGTCCGAATCAACACTTGCTTCCCTATATCTTTTGAAATTGGCGTGAGCACAGACTGTTAAAAATGATGGGCTGGACCCTTCGATAGTTCATTAGTTACAGTTACAATCTGAAAATTACTCGTTTTTACTGAATCACTATTTCTCATCATGAGCCAATTCTCCATCTGAACGAATGTGTCAATTCCATCACCGGATGCTCTTATATCGTGCCAAAAATGGCAGGTAAATCAATGAGAAATATTTGCCTGGATTGACGATAAGCACCATTAAGGCAGTTTCGTCCTTAGAAGCGATCAGGCACCAAACGAAGGAGATAATTGGAAAACTGTATTTTGAGATTATTATATTTCAACAAGTATGATCTTACTTATTCATAATTAAAGAGGCATTTCTGCCAAAGAACACATTGTGACATTTACCTTGTTTCGGAAGAAAGGTGTAAATACTGCCATTTGTTTGCAGCTCAGGCAGACAGCAGAATGTTTTCACACTGCAAGCAACAGCAACCACTTCCATTGATATAACAATGTTAATAAACCAGATCCTGAATTGCCTCATATATCAATGAAACAGTCTCATATTAAAATAGCAAGTGATTTGAATGTGTTCAATGCCAACAATGGGCAACATTGAATGAAAGCCATATAATTTTGAATTGTGCAGTGCTTGATCAGATTGTAAAACATCTGTTTGGCTGGAAATAGAACATTCTGGACGTCAGTATATTCTATACCTTTGAACTGTTGGGAAGATAAAAGAAATGGTAATTGTTTCATACATCAGAAACATGTCTAACATTCTTTTATGTTTAATTGAAACTGTTTTGACTATTAATGTTTTTAGTTAATGTCCTAATATGTTTCATTCATTGAAAAAATTCAGTTGCTAAACTAATAGCTATTTATTTTTCACTTGTGGGTGAGGGCATCTTTTACTGACAGCATTTATTACCCATACCTAGTTTTCATTGAGACAGTGGTGATGACCTTCTTCAATCGCTGCAGTCCTTTTCAGTTTGTTTACCAACAAGGCCATTAAGGAGAGAAATTCTAGAATTTTGAACCAGCGTCAGTCGAGGAGGAGCAATATTGTTTCCAAATCAGGATGGTAAGTGGCTTGGGAGGGGGGGGGGGGTGCAGAATGTACTTATGTTCCCATACACTTTCTGGGTTGATAAGGTGCTATCTAAAGCGCGATAATGAATTTCTGTAGTGCACCTTATACACCTGCAAAACATTGGTGTTGGAGCAAGTGGATTCATATGGATGTAAAGCCAATGAAACTGGCTGTTTTGTTTTGAATGAGTTTAGGTCTGCATTCATTCAGTCAATTGAGGAATATTCCATCACAATCCTGACTTATACATTGTAGGTCGTGGAATGCAGATGACACCTTCCATCACTTTCCTGATTATCGAGAGCAGAATGATGGGGCAGTAATTGGCTGGGTTGGATTTATTCTGCTTTTACTGTACAGTACATAACTGGGCAATTTTCGATATCGCCGGGAAGATGCAAGTATTGTAACTGTACTGGAACAGAATGGCCAGGAGAGCAGAAGGTGCTGGAACAGCGTCTTCAGTACTATTGTCAGAATGTTGTGAGGGCTGTATCCTTTGCAGTATCCAGTGTCTCCAACCGTTTCTTGATATCACGTGGAGTGAATCAAATTGACTGAACACTGATATCTGCTGGGCACCAGTGAAGGAGGACGAGATGGATCGTCCACTCAGCTCTTGCGGCTGAGGTTTGCTCCAAAAGCGTCAGGCTGATTTTCTGCACTGTTGTACTAGGCTCTTCCATCATTCAGACATTTGTGATGTCTCGTCTTGCATTTTTTGTTTAGTTGTCCATCACCATTCACGTAAGAATGTGGAGGACTGCAAAGCTTAGATACAATCCATTGGATGTGTGATGTATCTGTCTATCACCTGTAACCCATTCTATGTGACAAACATGTAGTCCTGTTCGGTGGCTTCACCAGGTTTACACTTCATCTTCAGGTATGTCCTAGTGCTGGTACTGGCATGCCCTCCTGCACACGCTATTGAGTCAGATTTGATCCCCTGGCTTGGGTGCAATAGTTGAGTGGTTGATATTCTACGTCATGAGGTTCCAGTGGTTCCAGAGTTCTATGCTGATGCTACTAATGGCCCACAGCGTCTCATAAATGCCCAGTTTTGAGTTTTGAAATCTGTTTGAAGTCTTCCTCATTTAGCTTGTGATAGTGCCACACAACAGGATTGAGGTTATCCTCAGTGGGAAGGCGGGATATCAACTCCACAAGCACTGTGTGATAGTCATCTTTACAGATACTCTCATGGATGAATGTATCTGAAGTTAGCAGATTGGTAAGAATGAGGTCGAGCGATGTTTTCACAGATTAGTTCCCTCACCTCGCAACTGCAGAAACAGTCGAGCAACTGCGTCCATAAAGACTGTATCAGTTCGATCAGTAGAGCTGTTGCCGAGTCACTTGGTGTTTGACATTAAAATTCCACGCCCAGAGCATTAGATAAACCCTTGCCATCTTCTGTACTTCCTCCAATTGTTGTTCAGCATGCAGGAGTACTCATTCATAAGCTGAGGGAGGACAGTACATGGTAATCAGCAGAAGTGTTAATTGTCCATTCTTAACGTGAAGCCATGAGACTTCATGGGATCTGTTGTCTTTGTGGAGAACTGCCAGGGAAAACCCGTCTAGACTGTATACCACTGTGCCCCCATCACTGTTGATTGTGTCCTGCCTGTAGGGAAGAATTTATCCAAGGGTTATAATGGTGGTGCCTGGTGCATTGTCCGCAAGGTAATACTCCCTAAGTAAGTCTGTGTTAGGTTGTTGCTGACTCGTTTTTGAGATAACTATCCCAAGTTTGGCACTCGACCCTAGATAGTAGTAATGAAGACTTTGCATCATCAACAGGGCTGTTTCTGCCATTGTCCTTTCCGGTGCCTCGCTTGATGCCAGATGATTTGGTCACTCTCATTCCTTTGAGATCTTGTAACAACTGGAAAAAACCCTTCAGCCCAACTGGTCCAAACTGACCGCGCAAATTATATCCGATGAAACCCATTCCCCTATTCTATTTCTCTACATTTATCCCTGATCAAGGCACCTTACTTACACATCCCTGAACAGTATGGACAATTCAGATTGGCCAATTCACCGAACCTGCAAAGATTTGGATTGTGAGATGAAACTGGACCACCCAGATGAAACCCACATAGACGCGGGGAGAATGTGAATCCTCCACACGACAGTCGCCTAAGGGTGAAATCGAACCCGGGTCTGTGGCACTGTGAGGTAACAGTACGAACCACTGAGCTACTGTGTCGCCCTGCCCGGACTTACTGACCTATACTATCCCACTCACCAAGTTTTGCTGTACTCACTGACCAGTTCACCTATCAAGCACTGTACTTCGTGACATACACTTTCCTTTTCACCGATCACCTCTGAACTAATTCATCTACATTGTCACGTTCACCAGTCATACGTGTACTCACGGACTTACACTACCCCATTCATCAATCACACCGTTACTCATTGATCTGTGCTGATTAGTTCACCCAAAACACTGATCTAAACTGCCTAATCTTCCATCACCCTTGTACCCACTGATCTAAACTATGATGTTACGCTATTACCCATATGCACATCACGTTACACTGTTCTGTTCATTTGTCATCCATGTACAAGCTGACCTACACTGTTCCATTCAACCATGCACATCAATCCAACATATCCCAATCACATATCATCTATGTCCAAATTGAGTAACACTGTCTCTTTCAACCATCAACCACGTACTCATTGAACTACGCTGTTCTGTTCACCCATTATCTTTGTTCTTAATGATATATACTGACCGCTTCACATCCCTACTCTCTCATCAAAAGTGCCTCGTTTACCCATCACCTTGGTACTCACTTACCTACATTCTCCTTTTGAACGAGAACACCTGCAATGATAGAGCTGTACCATTTCAATCGCATATCATTCATATACCCAGTGGTATACACTATCACAATCACACCTGGACACGCTGACACACACTGGCTTGTTGACCCATCAATTGTATAGTCCCTGAGCTGCACCGACTCGTCAAGCCATCACCCGTGACAAACCTGACCAACACAGTCAAAATTCCCCATCACCCTTCTACTTACTGGCCAGCAACGCCACATTCACCACCACCCCATACTCAAAGGTCTGCAATGTTCCTTTCACCGATCACATCTGTACTACACGACTGACACGGACCTGACCCCAAGTAAATTGTGCACACACTGACCTACACAGTTCCGTTCAACCATCAGGCATGTAATGACCAACACCACCTCATTTATGAATCAATCCTGTAATCACCTGATATTAAGCCAAAAACATTGCAGTCTTTGATCTACACTGTCCTGTTGAGCCATCACCTTTGAAATCACAGACCAAGACTGCCCATTCCCATATCACACCTGAACTTATTGACATATTCTCTTCTGCTCACCGACCAAAACTGTACTCATGAGCTTCACTGCCACATTCACCAAACACCCTGTGCACACTGACCAACGCTGCCCTGTACACTCATCACATCATTACTCACTGACTTACACTGTCTCTTTGACACATCACTTCTTTGATTATACTTTTTCCTGGTCACACATTACACTGCAGTCAGTGACCAACATTGTCACTGACTGCCTGCATTCTCTCTGCACTGACTGAAAAAGGCCCGTTCACACATCACTCGTTGACCTGCGCTGTTCTTTTCAGCGATCACACCTGTGCTCATTGACCTCGGTGTCACCTTCAAGCATCACAACTGTATTCACGAGCTCCTGCTCTCCCGTTCACGTATCAGATCTATTATCATTGATCTACGCTGTCCCGGTCACTTTTCACCAATATACCCATTGACCTTCACTGTTCTGTTCAGCTATCACCACTGTAATCCCAGACCTACGGTTTCCTACTCAAGAATCAGCCCTCTACGACTGACCTCGACTGTCCCACTCATCCATCAAGCATCTACGCCCTGATCTAACTAGAACTTTTATCCGTCACTCATGTCAGTACAAGCAACATTGCTCATTCTCCCACCACAGCTTTTCTGGTCGGTTATCATTGACTAGAGTTGTGCCTCGGGGATCACTATTGGGACCGCAATTATTCCCAATTTAAATAGATGACTTGAAGTTGGTAAGCACATGTAGTTTGTCAAAGTGTACAGACGACACTAAGATGAGTGGTAGAGCAAAATGTGCAGAGGACTGCGAAATGCTACAGTGGGACACAGTTGGTTAAAATGATTAATCAAATGGAGTGTAACGTTAACAAATGTGAAGTCGTCTATTTCCATCATTGCTAAAGGGATGGAGTTTAACAACAGGGCAACTTACGTTGCAGCTGTAAAGGGTGCTCGTAACGTCAAACCTGGATTACGGCGTGCAGTTTTGTTCTCCTCACTTGAGACAGGATACACTCGCACTAGATGGGATGGCTAGGAATGTGACAATGTTGATTCCGCATTTGAGAGGGTTTGCTTATGAGGAGAGACTAAATGGATTGGGAGGTTAACCTAGGAGAAAGTGAGGACTGCAGATGCTGGAGGTCAGAGTCGAGATTGTGGTGCTGAAAAGTACGGCACGTCAGCCAGCATCTGAGTAGCAGGAGAATCTACATTTTAGGCTTTATCCCTGAATCAGGAATGAAGCCTGTGGACCAGGGAGCTAAGACATAAATGGGAGGAAGATAGGGTTGGATGGAAGGTATCTGGGAAAGATGCTTCCATATCTGACAGAAATGTGACTGTACCTCCACTAATGTCACCTATTGCATCCGTTGCCCCAGGTGTGGTCTAATCTACAACAAGGAGACCGAACGCCAATTTGCGGATCATTATGGATAACATTTGAGGGACATACCGCACAAACAAAAAACACTGCTCCATGGCTGAGCATTTCAACTTCTCCTCCCACTCTACCAAGGACATGCAGGTCCTGGGGCCGCTCCATTGCTGAATCCTAACCACCCGACGCCTGGAAGTAAAATTACTCATCTTCCGCCTTGGGACCCTGCAGCCATACAGCATTAATGTGGATTTCACCAGTTTTTTTATTTCCCCTCGTCCACCTTATCCCAGTCCAAATCCCCCAACACGGCACAAACCTCTTGAGCTGTCCATTGTCTTTCCAATTATCCATTCCAGCCTCCTGTATGACCTATCCCCGCATCCCCACCTTCATCTACCTCTTGCGCTACCAGCTACTTTCACCCAACCCCAACGCTCCAATTTATCTCTCAAACCCTCCAGCATACAAGCCTCATTCCTGACGAAGGGCTCATCCGCAAAACATTGATTCTACTGCTCATTGGATGTTGCCTGACCTGCTGTCCTTTTCCAGCATCACATCTCGACTGGGATTAGATTCTGTGAATTTTAGAAGAATGATGCGGATTCTTACAGAGACTTCTGAAGGGAATGTGCAAGATATAAGTACAGAGGATGTTTGCACTGGCGGGTGAAAGGAGGACAAGATGACAGACCCTCAAAATTAGGAGAACAACAATTTTCTCAGAATTGCGAATGAACCTTTTCACCCAGAGGGTAGTGAATTTGTCGAATTCCACGCACAGTGAAATATTTGAGTCATCCTCGCTAAATATTTTTAAAGCTAGGATGGATTTTTTTTGAACAGAAAGGGTTTTACGTGTTATAATGAGTGGATGGGTAAATGGAGCTGAGGCTACAGAACTAGCAGCCATAATCTTATTGAATGGCAGAGCAGGCTCGAAGGATGAGATGGACTCATCTTGCTCCGATTTCGTATGTTCTTATGTTCTAATGAATGAATTGCCAGGGAAATTGGTAGATGCAGGAACATTTATACAATTTAAATTTGCACGGGTACATGTTTAGCAAGGTTTTGAGGGATATGGGCCAGGCGCGGACAAGTGGGATTACTTTAGTTTGAGCACAAGGTCAGCGTGGCGGAATTAGACCAATGATCTGTTTCTGTGTTATATGACTCTATGACAGGTTGACGAACTCGATAAGAATGCATATGGAATATTTAAAATTTGCAGCTGATAGATATATTTTAAGAGAAGAGGGTTTATGCTGAAATTGTAAAAATAATTGATGAAGCCACAGCTATCGAATTGATTGCCGTTCTGTAATCCAACTTAGAGGTAAGATGTCATTCCAAAGGACAGAGCGCTGAAGAGGTTTTTGGAGGATCTTGCTGGAGTTTCTCAGTTATGTGGAGACATTGGATAAACTGGAGTTAGTTTCCTTGGAGCAGGAGAGATTGAGTGGTGAAATGTTGAGATGCATACGATTATGATGGACTTGGCAAGGATGGAAAAGAAGCCCTTCCACTTGACGTTGTTAAATAACTGGTGGACTGAGCTCTAATGAATGTGTAGGAGATCCTGTGGGTATGGGAGGTCTGAAAAATCAATCAGGAGGTTGTGGGAGGGTTGCAACTATTGCCTCTATGTGTGCTTAGGTTAGACACACTCAGATTACTCACTGTGTATTTTCGTGTACACCTCTGATGCCAAGCCGAAAAAGGTGATATGTCAAATACATTAAAATGGGATCAGAAAATCGGGTGCTGCTCTATGGTTGATGCAACCAAGCGGTCCAAAACAACTTTTTTCACATGTGCTGTACATTTCAATGGCTGAATTGCAACATGACATCAGGTAAAAACAGGCCAAGAATTGGCAAGAAAACTGTCTGATGAATGGTGTCTACTGTACGAATTATGTTGAAATACATTCCCTTTGTCTCAATTCAGAGTATTGCCTGCAAGGTTTGCCTACTCAATTCGAGGACATCCAGTTAATGTCGAAATTGAGGAAGAACTGATGCAAAAATATACGCAATGGGTCTGCAACTTCAATATCCAGTACTGACTTTGGTTGGGTAGCACCACAAACAAATGAGCCAATCAATCCAAAAAGCAATGAATGATAGTCTTGTGGATGCGAGGAAAATCAACTATGTTTTAATGTGAACAAAATATATCAAGGCATGACAGAGGATGCACTGTGTAGTGCAGAACGTAAACCACAATGTGTGGAAGGTATAATTCAGGAGGATTTGCATTTCACACATTGCGTGTAACATGCCAATTGTAGAAATAAGAGAACCCAACAAATAGATCAGATCCAACCATGCTGCACTGAATCTTCATCTTGAACTAATAACATGCACAATATCCATCCAATTTACGGATAATTCCAAAATATTAAGTATTTCCTTGTTCTGGCGCTCTCACCTTGCAAATTGCTTGTCAAATAATTCCAAACAGCAGAATGACGGTACCTCCACGACACGGCTTCAGATGTTAGGAAGATGGCTCACCATATCCAAGTGTACGATACTTATTCAGCTGTTCATACCCATATTATCCTGAATGATAAAGTAAAAGATGTCTTAAACATCGAAGAAAATTCAAGACATTCCTAACGGAACTTACGAGTGGTAGATTTTTCGGAACTTGAACTGCTCATATTAATTAAGCTTGCTGTACATGCCATTATCTTGCTTAACAGAAATTGTTCATCGACCACACGTTGCATAGAATCGTGTGAAATTCAAAATAGAATCTGCTTATCACCGGTGTGCACAGAAATCACGATGACAGTTGTGAAATATCCAAAGTTAGGGCGCATGGCTATTTCTTTTCATTATATTTTACCAATTTCATTCTAATAGATCATGCTTATCAAAATAAGTGATCAGTCCAAAATGTAATAATCTAGTTTCCTTTGGCTTCCTTGATCTGAACTTTACCATCCTTGTCTCTTTACCACAAGTATTAAATAAGACTCGTTATGATTTCAGGTTTGTGCATGACCAGGATTGCAGTTTGCTTGGCCGTCTAGGTTGCATCCGTTTGTTTTCTCAGTTTGTTACTATATTGTACAACTCAGTCAAAGTCCTATAATGCACATCGAATTCAGAAAATCAGTTCACCTTTTCTGAACTTCTGCAGTGGTTCACATCTTCTACAATGCGCTGCAGAAAAATACCATTAAATTTTCACCAGGTTCTGGGGACGGGGTGTTTTTCCTCAAAAATCCGATCCTAACCAAATGGTTCCAATATAAGTTATATGCTTTTATCCCACAATGTGGAAACTCGCCCAGGTACGCCCTGTGCATGAGGAGCAGTATAAATCTGACCTGGACTAATTACAATCCCATCAATTCACTGTCGACCATCAAATAAGTGATAGAGGTTTTCGTCAGCAGTGCAATCCTGCAACACCTGGTCAGCAACAACTTGCTTACTGGAGCATAGTTTGGATTCTACCACGTTCCCGCAGTTCCTGACCTCATTGCAGACCTGGTTCAAAAATAGACCGAGCAGTTTAATTCTAGAGGTGAGGGGACATCAGCCCTTGATATGAAGCCTACATTCAATCGACTGTGGCATCAAGAAGCGTGACCAAAACTGGAATCATTGGGTGTCAACGGTAAACTTTCCGTTGCTTGGCATCATATCTGGCACAGAGGACAATGATCATTGTTGTTGGAGGTCAGTCATCCCAGTTCCATTATATCTGTGCTGGAATTCGTCAGGGTAGGGTCCTCGACACATGCATCTTCAGCTGCTTCATCAATGACCTTCCCTTCACCATAAGGTCAGAAGTGGGGATGTTTGCTGATGACTGCTCAATGTTCAGTACCATTCACAACTCCTCGGATACAGACACCGTTCATGTTCAAATGCAACAAGATCTGGACAATATTGAGGCTTGGGTGGACAAATAGCAAATAACACATTTGCCACACAAATGCCATATTATGACATTCACCAATATGAGTCGATCTAACCACCACTTATTGACATTCAATGATGTTACCATCACTGAAGCCCCCATTATCAACATTCTGGAGCTATCATTAACCAGAAACGCAAGTGATCTCACCGCATTAATGCAGTGAATACAAGTGCAGGTCAGATGATCGAAATACTGTGACGTGTAACTCACCTTCTGATTCGGCAGTTCATGTCCACAATCTACAAATCACAAGTCAGGACTGTAATGGAATAATCCCCACTTGCCTGGATGAAGGTAGCTCCAAAAAGACTCAGTTACAGCAGTCTCTACTACCTACAAGTTATACTCCAGAAATTCACAAAATATCATCAGAGGAGGTTCCAAACCCACGACGACTTTCATCGAGAAGGGTGACAGCAATAGAAGCATGAGAACACCGCCACCTTCACGTTATCCTCAAGCCACTCACGATCATTGCTTCATCGTCATTATTTCAATGTTCCTGTGTCAGCATCCTGGAATTCCCTCCATTTTGGAATTATGGGTTAGCCCACAGCAGTTGCAACACAGCAGTTCAAGAAGATTACTCACCACCACCTACGCAAGGAAACAAGAGACAGGAAACAAAAAAAATGATGATTTTTTAAAAATACTAAACAATGTAGAAACTTATCTCAACATATTTGGGATGGCTGCACTCATTCGTTCGAGGCCCAGCAAGCAGTTCCCAATTAGAAACAAAGAAAATGTCACATCTGTTAATATATTTCGAAACTTTCCCTCATTCAGCTCTGCGTTTATTGTTTGCTTTTCTCGTGACTCGAAGGTGCGTTGAGATTATTCTATATACAGATATGAACAAAATTAACAATCATTTGCATAACGGAGCATTCGTTGATTCAGTCAATCCAACAACATTGGCATGAGGCACCATCGATTTTAGAAATGGTCTCGACGGTGCCACAATGTCAAGATTTAGCAACACCGTCTCAAAATAAGGAACACAAAGGGCAGATCACATAAATATGCGATGGAATAGATTGTCTTGAGTAAGACGATGAACCTTTGGAATTCGTCAGTGGGACAAAACGAATTATCAACTGTGTTCTCTCAAATTGTGGAGTTGGCACGATGGACTAAATGATAGAATTCTATTCCTACAATTTTCATATTATGGTATTTGATCATCTTCAGCATATTCTTGCATTGACAGTGGTAATGCTTTGTTATTGAATGCATTCAATCCTGAGTAGGACTGACCTTTGGTATTCAAGGAATTCAAGATATATGTTTACGAATGGCAGTATAATCTTGTTTCGTCACAATCAGATCAGGGATAATTTCATTCGAAGAGCCAGCAGAAGTTCCATGTAAAATCACATTTAAGTGTCTTCATGTTGATTATAACGTCATGATCTGACTGGTTCATTTGAGCCATGATTTTTTTTTTGGAAGTCATCATTTATAATTCCAAACAACACCGTTAGCAAACGATTTCAGTGAGTCACAATCTCACGTTAACTTATTCCTGCTGGCCCATCCCCACGCCACGCCCTAGACCATTCAATATTATTCCAAATCAAAATGATGCTACCTTCAGACCTTATTTCTGTATATACCACAACACTTATGTTGGAGTGATAATCTGATTCAGTATCATGTTTTGTTCCTTTGACCTTATTTAAACTGCATTTATCATGAATGAACACTTATACATCTGTCTCGAGCCAAAACTTATGAGTGTTTGAATCCCTCGGGACAGTGAGGTCTGCAGATGCTGGAGATCAGAGCTGAAAATGTGTTGCTGGAAAAGCGCAGCAGGTCAGGCAGCATCCAGGGAACAGGAGAATCGACGTTTCGGGCATATTCCTGAAGAAGGGCTTATGCCCGAAACGTCGATTCTCCTGTTCCCTGGATGCTGCCTGACCTGCTGCGCTTTTCCAGCAACACATTTTCAGCTCCCTCGGGACAGTGCCTCAGCTTTATGCACCACTCTATCCTGCCGAAACTTGACAAAACCTCTTCGTGTCATTTCAAGTTTATACAGCGTCATCGTAGCATAATGGGCATTGAAGTACAAGTAATTAACTGAAAATGTTTATTCAAATACTAAACATGTTAACATCCAGGATGCTAATTGTCACACCTTTGGCTTTACCGTCTGCCTCCAAGACCTTTAATTGACACACTGGAGGCTTTGCGAATTATATAAATAAGAGATCCTCTCAATGAATCAACACTTCGAGCAAGCAGCAGACTGTGAATCTTGGGAGAGGACCAGGACAGTTCAGCATCTGAGAATAAAACGTTGGTGTGCTATGTCAATGGAATAAGTCTTCATGCAACAGAATTGAATCTTTCCAGAATTGATCAGTATCGACATTATTTACAGAAACAGATTATATTCTAAGAGCAGTGAATAGGAGCATGTCCACAATGGATTCGAATCTGACAACCACACGTTGGAGAGTTACAGCAATCAACAGAAGCGTGTACCACGCATTTCATGTTCTATCTACACGCTATGATCAAACTCAAATCAATTGGCGAATATATCAAATACTTCGTATTATCCAAGCAGGATATTATCCAATATTGGCGTTTGTTGGTGTCCCTGGTAAGTCACCTTAATCAACGTTGGTTTTGGTTTACGACTGTAGACTTGTGATTCTGCCCAATCCATTGCAATCGTTCCTGATTTTTTTTATAAGCAGCTTTTCGCTGCTCACAGACTGAAATTTACTCATGAATCAATACCCAACCGTGAACCATCAATCCCTGAGTTGAATTCATTTAGATATTTTCTTACCAAGCAGCTCAGATACCCGTGCAGGCGTTGAGATTTGAATGCGGGTGTCCTGAGTCCAAGGCTGGGACCCTACCACTCCATCACAGCAACCCTGAAACAATATTAATTCAATTACTAATTCGAATTAGTTCGCCCATAATTTAACCCATGTTCAGAGCTCATTCATTTCATGTTTTTCAGAGGATTAATCTCTGCAAAACAGTATAATGCAGCAGATATATAAGCATAGCTTTCCATATTGGAGATCTCAGTGAAAACGTTTGCATGTTAGCGTATATTGTGCATCTTCAGTGTAACATTCAGTAAAACATCTCTTCACATCTCACAGTTTTTCAGGTATTCTATCAGGTCTTTGTTCATTTTACCAAGCTGTCGGCTCCTAAATTCTGCTGCTTTCCTTTCCTTATTAATGACATTGCTATTTTTTTCTGATCATCCTTCTTTTTAAAAGAAAATTCCCATAGTGTATTGGCAACAATGTAGGAAAGGAGATTTATACGGAGAGGATCAAATACTATAGATTTGAAATCTAATCTTCACACTGTCCTGATCATTGCGTACAGGAGAGGTGGTTCACAAGGTTATGGAAATATTCAGCAACCTATTCCGTACTTGGACTTAAGAAAACACAGAGGGAAAGTTATGAATATTTCACATACAATCAAGTACACACAAGAAAGACACACATGTACACATACATGCACGCATGTGCTCATGTAGTTGCACACCAACACGCATACACATATACACACACATACATACACACACACTTGCAATATTTTAGCTCATCTTATACTTGTGATCACAGCCTGGTACATGAAAAATCCATCATACTGATACTCATTGAGCTCACTGACATATGGGTTTCTGTCAGGCAACAAGTCAAATTCCACACGTTCAGTTTAGTATATAACTCACTCAATAATATTTGTTCTGCTTCAAGTATTTAACCATTTTCTGTATTTAATGCTGACAATGACTTTAGTCGGTGTCACTACTATTGAATGCACTGTTATCAAGTTTTACAACTCATGAGACGATCCAGCTTGTTCTGGAAGCCATAGATACAGATGTTGTTTCATATTGAAAAGCGTGTATCATTCTTGTCAACTATTTGTTCAGTACGTTTTCTGTGAAATTATGGTAATTGTCCACGCAGCCTATTCTCAGCTGTCCGTGCACTTAAGTGTGTGGGGAAATAGTCCAATGTAAGGTGAAACCTTCTTGCAAGCATCATTGAATTTTAGTTCAGTCATAGGGTCTCTGTCTTATTGGTTGGGGAAACATCTATTATCCATCTCCCGTAGTTCCTGAGAAGTTGACGATGATATAGCTTCTGGAACTGTGCAGTCCGTGTGCCACCAACACATTCAGAGCACAATTATGGAAGGAACTATAGGCCATTTACCTAAAGTCACAGAACGAATGCTGATGCAGTTGGAAATCCGGATAATGCCTGGCATGAAGAGGATTAAGAAGGTGGCGCGCTTCTTATTTATGTCGGCTCTTACCATTCTAAATGGTTATATTCATGCAAATAGAAGGCGTTGAGCAATGTGACTTCTGAGCATATCCAATTTATCGTGTAGACCAAACACACTGCTGCTATTAGATATCGGCATTCTAGGCAGTGTATGTTCTGTGGATTTGTATTAATCCAGCTGGCTACTTTGGCTTGGATAGTGTCAAGCTTTTTTTGAACGTTATTAGAGCGGCAAACATCCAGACAGATTGGAGGCTATCCCGTTACATAATGAAGCATAGATCTGCGAACGCAGAAAATCTGAAATAAAAACAGATTATGTTGGAGAAATTCATCATATTTGTCAATGGCAACGGAAAGAAAAAAACATATCCCATTTCGATTTCAGTGATCCTTAGTCAGAACGAATCACACTATCGGCTTGTGCCTTGTTGATGATCGACAAATTTTGGGGTGAGATAAGATGTATGTTGGATTCTTCGCTTCTGATCAGCTCCTACAGTAATTGCATGCAGTTTAGTGTCTGTTCAATGGTAACCTCCTGGGACGTTACTAATGGGGAAACCAGGCATGATAACAGAAAACATTAAGGAGTGCTTAATCTTTTCTAGTTGGAGATGATCAGAGCCTGCCATTTTATTGGCAGGTACGCTATTTGCAACGTTTTAGACCAAGCATTAGATATTTACTCAGTCCTGCTGTATTTGATTATATATTAGCGATTGTCGTCTGACTTAATGTGGTTTTGGCAGTGTTAGTGGAAACGATGTACATTTTTTTCGAGCTGCTGCTGTTTGAACTATCCTCGGAGGTCACATGACCTGATCAGAAATTTCAGTGCGCACAATAGGGATTTCAACTGCTCGGCATCTTTTTTCTGACACAAAATAAAGAAATGGAACTGTAACTCCTGAAATGAGCATAACGCATAACTCAAAACCTGAATGACAAGGAGAGATTATTCTCACCATGTTTTTTTCTGGGATCATTTTCACGACTCCGCAGGAATTGGCTAAAGAAATACTCTTGCCTTTGTCTCATCTTTAAAATTGTGCATCCGCTTTGACCAATAGCTGCTGCCGACCATCTGGGCAATGTTGCTGTTATATTCAAGCCTGAAACTCGCAATTTAATTCCAGGATTGGTCAGGTAATACAATCGCCTTGTCTTGCTTCAATTGATGTATCTGGATAGTAACCTTCCCAGCCTGACCATTCGACATCCAAAACAACCATTTTCTGTCAGCTAGAAATGAAACAAGAATAAAGTGTGTTGTGCAAAATTATTTTACTGCATTCCATGCTGAGGGCGTCAGCAAAGTTTATGAAATTCTCCCCCAGTGAGTATTATGAATTTCGGGGTGGGGGGAGGAGTCGAGACATTGAAGTGGATTGCTCCTGCTCAGTGCAGACGCAATTGACCAAAGTGCCTTTTCTTTGTTGTAATTATATATGACTCTCCGACTCTAAACAATCACCAAATTATTCAGGGCACTCAGTATGTATGGGCCTACACTCTGCCTTATGTCTCACATTTTTCACCAGCCATAAGGTAGGGTCATGGAAATTTTTACCTCCCCGTAATATCTAACAAAAAGTATACGATCCCCTGATACCAAAGTGGGCGCTGATGTGCTTTGGCTCATAATAACGCATTTTTCTTAATATAAATATCCTTGCTTCCAGAGCCCTGCATGCTTCCCCGATTTCAGTACATCGTCTCCTTAAGACCACAAACAGGGGAGCTGTCTGCCAACCACTATTTGGGCTCGTCGGTATTCCCAACTTTAATCCGTTCATCATTGAAGATGATGCATTCAGTTGGGGATGCTAAGAGGTGGACTGTGTCTGAACAGTGCTCTGGGGATAGAAGTTCAAGGTGTGCTTAAAAAAAATCAGTGTGCCCCTGTGCTGAAAATCGAACATTTCCTGTGTTACACCCTAGCACACTTCATTTTTTTTTAGACAAAGTCTAAATAAATTCACTTCAATGCACCAGAGTAAGCAGTACCACGTTTATAGATCCCAATACTGCGAATGAGCGTTGACATAAATCTAATATACAATTTCCCTGTTTATTTCCACGTCACAGTTAACATAATGACGATCATGATACTGAGTCGTCAAGACTGTCGTCTCTCCAAATGTGTCACACGATACATGGTGGCCATGGCAGTGGCGGACATACTTGTTATTATCTTCGATCTAATTCTAAGGCATATTGTACTGGTCTATGGAGATCATTTTCGTTTCATAAAGAACATACCCGTGTGTAATATACATGCTGCACTGTTAAATGTTGTCACAGATTCATCTGTGTGGTTCACTGTCGCTTTTACTTTTGATCGATTTGTGACCATCTGTTGCAAGAAGTGGAGAAGTAAATATTGCACCATAAAAACAGCAGACATGGTTCTTGGAACACTTGGGGTACTATGCTGTTTAAAAAAACATCAGCTGGTATTTTATGTTAACTGGTTTCTACAGAATGTGGAACACCCCCTGGTTTTGTATCATGGCTGAGGAAGTTCAATTGTCTCTGGTCTGGACAGCAATCGAGTTCTTGCATCACATCTTATCACTGGCCTTTCCGTTTGTGCTCATTGTGTTGTTCAATGTTTTCACCATCAGACAGGTTTTAATGAGCAGTCAAACCCGCAAGAGGCTCCAGTCTCAGAGAATTTGGGAGTGTCATGGAGAGTCAGAGGGGGAGAGCCGAAGGAAATCTATTCTTTTCTTGTTCGTTATCTCAGGAACTTTCATCCTACTACGTGGGTTGATGACGCTGTGTTGTTTGTGGAAACGGATAGCATACTTGGGATATAAGATTATAGATATACACTACTTTGTACTTGAACTGAGCTTCATTCTGCAAACCTCGGGCTGCTGCACAAACACTTGTGTTTATGCTGTTATCCAGTCGAAGTTCAGAAGACATTTAACAAATATGCTTAAATATCCCTTTTCTTCCTTTTTCCAATTAATTAGACGATGTAAATAACTAAAGCATCGGGAACTTAGAATTGATGTGCATTTCATTTCACATTGTGGGACATTGAGCGGGAGGTTGCTGTGGTCAACTCCACATGGTGAAGAACACATTCTCCTGAGGCCTTTTATCATCAGCAAATGGGGGTCATTTTTGGATCTCATTGCCACAGTGATCAGGTAATGTTCAACAGACTGTTCCTTTGGCAATGGATATGTTACATGGCGTTTGTTTAGGAACACAATTACAACGTTTAAATGTCATTTTCATAAATACAAGAATAGGAAAGTTTTGAAGAGATTGGGTCTGGAGCAGACAGATGGGACCAGTTCAGTTTGCAATTCTGCTCGGAATGCACTGGTTGGACTGACAGTTTTTTTCCGTGCCGTATGACACTGTGAATCGATGATGATATGCAATGACAACAGAGTGAGAGATGAGCGGTCCTAGTTCCCTTTTCTGAGAACATTAACAAAACACGCGCACCCGCTGCAGTTAACACACAGAATTATCATGAACAATGGCCAGACGTCGCTACGGGCGATGTCCTGTTGACAGGATAACAAGAACATTACTTGATGACGTAAATCCGAATATAGAATCCGACAGTAATTAGATAAAAGGCTTTTATTCAGTCTATTTGACCAATATTGACATCGGATAGGAAAGGACATCTGAAAGGTTTCCTCAGGATTTCATTGTTTTCCTTCTCACTTCCGTCCGCAAGTCTGCACATTTCATATCAGAATTACATTTGCTTTCAATTGCCTTTACATCTGCTGCAATGGATACAATTCCTGGAAAGCCATTTGAGATCATGTTCTGCCCTTCCATGTGTAATGATTTTCACATCGTTTCTACATGCTTACGCTTGTGAATTGATTTGAATTCGTGTCCTCCACTTCTGTCAAGGGAGGCATTTTCACCACCTAGGATTTACCTTTCCCTCCACTGAACCACCCTGATGAATTTATTTAAACGCTTTCTGATTTTGCTATCTCTCAACGACACCGGGACCAGAATTGCATACTATGTACTCTTTGGTAAAAATAAGGATTATTGAAATATAGAATAGCTTGATTAACTTACCATTCTACTTTCATTTTGTTAAAGGCTAATGTAGAGTACACTTCATGGGCTGTGAGCTTAATCTGTCACAACAAATCAAATAACATCCATCGATATAAACCCTGTGCCTGTTAATCATCGTCTTTTTCCAATTAACATGTTGGGTTTAATATTCCATGAATGTTGAAATACTTCAACAAAAAAAAATTACTGAAATCATTTCACTCTGAATTAATCTGCATCAGCTCCGATATCCATTCGGTACTCTTACCTCCCCTCTAGATAATTCACGCAAATTTAGTCTTGCCCATCAGTTCAAGTTTCGAGGTGGTGCTCCGCACAGCAATATTCAAACGCCAGTACATGTCAGGAAGGACAGAAATCAGAAAACCGATTTTGGTAAATTCAACTCGAAGGAATTCTCATATCGATAACAACATTGTAAACACGCACTATTTGAAGCATTTTTACACTGTCAGTTTCCATTTATACATGATTTAAGTAACATTGCCATCGTGAACCGTCCGTCATTCCTTCCTCATATGCAAGGCATTTTTTAAATAAGCCCCCCTAGTACTGGGTTTGAGCTCATTGGGCCTGAATTTGCCTGATCAACATAGGCTCACTTTTGAAATACGTGCTGCAGAGCGAGAATGACGCACTTGAAGCATTATCCGAATGTCGACTATTTGCTGCTCTGAATTGTACTCATCAAATAACCTGATTTACAATGGACAAGGTTGATGGAAGTGTATCGAAATAGACTGTGTCGAATCCATCCTTAAACGTTCTTATCTATTCTCATTTTGTTTGAGGACATTTCTCTGGACCTGACATATATTGATATCACACTATTTTACGTCCAGAATATCTCTCAGCCACTTTGAACTTCAATCTCTCAATCGAACTGGTTCAATTTGTTTGTTCCGAAGCACACAGGAAATCCTGTTCAATGTTATCATTCTGTCGCCTTTTCCTTTTCAGAATATTCCTAATTCCAAATATGCCATTACTTATTTGCCTTCCATTCGGCAGCACGGTGCCTCTGTAGTTACTCTGCTGTTGTACAGACCTGGGGACCATGGCTCGATTTCAGCCTCGGGCGACTGTATATGTGAGATTTGTACATTCACCTTGTGTCTGCATAAGTTATCTCCCAGAGTACAAAGATGTCGATTTTCAGTGGATTGTGGTCAGAATACAGGATGATAAGAATAGGGTAGGGAGTGTGCATGGGTGGCATAACCTTCAAGTCTATAGCATGGATTCGATTGGCCGAATGGCTTACTTCTACATAGGTATTCCATGATGAGCGTCTCATCTCCATGTCCCTTCAATTGACTCCGATCTTTCTTATTTTAATACAGACAGATGCACACACTGTTCTGGTATTATCAGAAATAATACAAATTAAGCTTATTGTCTCTCGAAGTTTGAATGTTAAGGGATGTTGCAAGCGATGTCTTCAAGGTATGACCAGAAAAACAAGAACAGAGGAACATTAACAATTTCCACTTTTTGGAGATTCCATAAAAATGATAGATTACCTGAAGAAAACAGGGCCAGGTTGTTCAGGAGAAATATCATAATACTCCTCTGAGCAGAAAGTATGGAAATGTTCAGAGCGCTTTTCCTTAAACGGCTGTTGACGCTATATTATTTGATAATGTATATTGAAGATTGCCTTTTATTGTGATTATTTGTTAAGCGAGATTGCGAGAATAGGACAAAGATAGATATGTGGAGTTTGACAGCAGATCATCTCATTGCATGGCAGAACTGGCTAGACAGGATAAATGGTCGATGCTCTTTAGTTATTGTCATGTCCTTTTCTCATTACCTGAGGAGACTGGACTTTCTGGTCAAAGTAACATTGTCCATTGCTGCAGTGAAATTTGTTAATAACGCTGCAGTTCCCAGTATGCATGGCGAATAAAGAAATTGAATATTGTTGATGATGGATTGAATGCTCATCAAATGGGCCGACTTTGCCATGGATTAGATTCAAGCTTCTTCGGTCTTGTTCGAGATGCACTTCTCTGAACAATGGAAAGCATTGCGGCAGGGCATTTTTGCCTGTGCCTTGTAGGCAGTGCACAAACACTGAACAGTAATATGTCGAGTTACGCACGTCAACTATGCATACTTTTGGAGATCAGAGCCAAAATAATCAATCTAAGTCTCATGGCATCGATCCAAATTAAGGAAAATGACTCAGGCCACACAAGCCATGAGTTCCTGACTGTTTATTCATGAGCTCACGGGGCACAAGTCGACCACGATGGCCACAGGTCATAAGTAACTCCGATGAGGGAGAGAGAGTTGTGTGGTCACATAGGTTATAATCATTTAGCAATTAGCAAACTATTAATTGAACCATAATGAGGCACTAGGCCCAGTCACGTAGCTGTCTGGACAGTGCTGGTTATGAGGTGATGAGCAATTGGTGTAACAAAAGATTCTTGTAAAAGAACAACTTTCCCATGTTGGAAAGAGTTCACTATCAGGTGCTTGTACAGCTCCTAGGTCAGCCACCTCACTGAGCTTGGGAACGTGTAAGCAGACACGAATACGAAAATTAGAATGGATTCCAGGCTGTCAATATGCGACAAAATGTCTGCTTGGGTGATAACAGATCTCCCACAATTCCTTCCTTTTTTTTCTTTTCACCAAATCAGAGTGGCGGTTCAGTACAATTGGCAACAGGAGGAACAATACCAGTCCCACGGGGTTGTCAGGTGGTGGGGGTTCATGGTCATTCAAGTAACTATCAGAGGAAGGGATTTCACAACTAATAGAATCACAGATTTCATAAAATGTTGAGGGTACATTCGAGACAGGAAAATGTACAAACTGGGAAGAAACAGGAGAAGATGGTACCAGTAGTGCCCAAAACTGGCAGGGCATCGTTTAGATCAAACAATGACATGAGAAACAGAACTGAAATTGCAATCAGAACCACAAGGCACTGTAAACGTGTGAAAGACCTAGAGCTAAGTAAACTATCCACCCAAGTCCAAAGATCCCAATTTGTGACTTACATCACGAAGAGAGGATGCCACGCTGCGAATATGTACAGGTATGTTTGTAATGCTTTCACGAGAATCGGGGTACAGGTGCAACATTCAAAGGCAGTAAGGGCACAAGTGCTCCCTTTTTCAGCTCAAAGATAATCATAAACAAATTAAGTGTCACTGAAAGCGAACAAATGATCACGTTCCACACCAGTCCAAAAGTTGGTGAACGACGATTAATGGCAGTCCTGTTAGGAACAGTGAGAATAAATGTGCTGCCATCCATTGTGGATGGAAAATCAGATGTTGAAAGGAGGATTGAGTGAAGGCAGTTACTGAACTCAGGCTGCCAACCCAAAGGGTGGTTCCTTTTAATGCAAATGCTTGGTCAAGGTGCAGTCGTGGATGTGACATTTGCGAGGAACAGAAACGGGGGTATAAGTGATAGATTATACAAAGGCTGGAACCAGCCTTCAAAAGTGCCCGCCGCATATCCCCTGATCACCACCGTAGGCGGGTTTTATCCCCATAAGTGGAAGAAGCACCCATCATTTTTAGGAACTTGGGGGAATGCAAAAAATCATTACAGCATCAGAACGACATTGATGTAACCACCATTCAGCAGTGTCAGATTCATTCAATGGGACCTCCCTGAAGCGAATTCCATCTTTGGATTGGAACGGAAAATGAGTGCAAACCCAACATCCAGATTGGCTGACGTTCTGTACATAAAGATATGTCATATAAAGCAAAGTATTTAAATGAAGTTTTCTCTTCGTAGGGGCCACTTGGTCACATCGCCGACCCCAAATAAATAAGAGCAACATCAAAAAAGCAAACAAAAAAACAGTAAAGGAATGCCAAACACAATTAATTGAAAATATCTGTGGTCTTCGGTTTAATTGGTAATGAAGTTGTACCCAAAATATTTTTTCTTTGAGGTGGATCTCTCTTGCAATGAGTGGCATTGATCCATTCTGCTTTCCTCATGACTTTGAGAGTTGCTCGGGTCACCAAAAGGATAAGGAATGCACCTTTTCATCTCGGAGAGAGAGAGGCCTTTACAAATGATTGAATCATAACATCATCCCATGGCTGCAAAGGATGCAGGGGACGAGTTTTCGGAGCACGATTGTCAGATTTGACAGTATCATGATTTCTCATAAGAAGTTCTGAAAGAGCACTAGTATAATCAATCAAAGACTCTTGTGTCAGAAGCAGGACAACGTCAACAGGCAGGATAGGATGCCAAGTTGCAGTAGGAATAGGTCTACCCGTTAAAACCTCAAAAGGGGTGAGAATTGTTTAACGATTAAATTGATTCCGAATAGAATATAAAGCGAAGGTAGTGCCTCGGGTCAAGGCAAACCTGTCTCTTGCGACATTCTGGTAAAGAATACTTTAAGGAGGCCATTCATCCTTTCCACCATACCCAAGGTTTGCGGCTGATAAGGAATATGATGTCGCCAGGAGATAGCCCGAGCCTTACAAATAGCTTTTAAAACAGCTGTAGTGAATTGAATGCCCCATCATTATCAACAGAACCAGGGTCTCCAAATATAAGGATGGTATCCCGCATCAGGTCCTTAGCAAATCTCCTACCATCATCTTTTTTGGAGGCAAAAGCCTCAAACCACTTTGAGAACATATCAAAAATGACCAAAAGATATTAAAAGCCTAGTCTTTTGGGCATATGGGCAAAATCTATTTGAAGTTTCTCAAATAGGCCACCGTGGACAGGAAGAAGGTCAAACTGGGACAATGGCTTTGAGTTATCGTTTTGTAGATAAATAAAACAACGCGATAACAAAGCACAAGCAGCAGTGGTAAACCCAGGTACAAAGCAAAAAATTCATGACCAAATGACACATGCCCCATTTGCCAATATAGTCAACCCCATGGGCGGCAATTGCCAGGACATGTAAATAGGATCTGGGCAGATAATACGGCCATAAGGAAGTGTAAGTGTCAGTGAAACCTAAACTAGCCCAATAGTCTATCACAGATTGCGGTAATGCCATCTGTGCGTTTCAGACGCCATCCAATAATCTAAAAATCAGGAACAATAGGAAACTGGCACATTTTAGGTGAATGGAATCTGCCGTCGCCACCTGGGCAGTCCTGTCAGGGAAGGCGTTGCCACAAGTGATTACGTCTCCAGCAGCCATGCGTGCAGTGCATTTAATAATAGCTACGACCTAAGGGAGGATTATGGCTTCCAAAATGTTATAAAAAAGTTGACTGTGTTGTGCAGGTTTACCCGAGGAAGTGATAAAACCTCTATGCTTCCAGAGAGTCCCAAAATCTCGAAACACTCCAAAAGCATAGCGGGGAACAAGATAAATATGATCTGATTCTCCAGTAGCTAAAATGCATGCCCGTGCAAGAGCAAAAGGTCCAGCTGTTTACCAGATGTGCTATTAGGGAGAGCAGCAGATAAGAGGACTTCAGATGGTGTGCAGACAACATAGCCCGATAGTGTTAAATGATCTGCAGGCCTGTAGGAGGAACGATCAGTAAAAGGTATAATGTCAGGGTTATGCAGGGGGATTTCAGAAAGGTCGGGACGAGTGGTACCAACATCACAGACGACATGTAAACACTCATGACTCTAAGGAGTAAGTAACAGGAAGGAGGATAGCGGGGTTCAAAGACGTGGCATAGCACAGAGTGATATTAGACCAGGAGAGTAGGATGACCTTATAGCGCGTACGTCGAGAAACAGTAAAATGCTGCGTAGCTGCAGAGTTTAACAGCAGGGAGACTGAATGTGGAAGGAAAACTGTGCATGGGTGTTTCAAAACAAGTGGTTAGACTTTTTTCCATTACTGAGGCAGCTGCCACAGCTCGCAAACATGACAACATTCCCCTTAAAACAGCAGGAAACTGGACAGAATAAAAGACAACAGGGCAACAGAGATCCTCATGCATATGTGTCAACATTCCAGAGGCAGAACACTCCGTTTCAACAACATAAAATTGAAACGACTGAGCATAATCAGCAAGACCCAAGGCAGGTGCTGTACTTAGTAGAGATTTTCAATGTTTAAAGGTTTGTGTCATTTCAGGAGTCCATTGTCGTTTCGATGAGTTCTTGGGCTGGCAGAGATGCATTTTGTCCAATGAAACTTTGCGGCCATCCTGTGCCAAACCCGCAGCAGGGCAATGGTATCCTGCATACAAGCATCAGACGTAGACGAGGATATGAGTAAATCACAAGCATATTGAGCAAGTACACTGCTGCAGGGCATGTGAAAATCTTCTAAAGTACGCTGCACAGCGGCTAGATAAACGTTGAGTTCCCCGTATACCATTGGGGTATCTATGCATATTGATCCATGTATCTTGACAGCCGCCAAAAGTGAAGGCAAAATGGTACTGACTATCAGCAGACAATTTAATAGAAAAGAAGGCGGAGCAGAGGCCGACCATGGAATAAACAAGTCGCCGAATAAGGGATGGAAGTAAGGATAGCATTTGTGTCAGGACTACGGGGTAGCAAGGACCAAAAGCAGCATTAATAGATCCTGAACAAATCTCCATCTGTCAGATTTATCGGGTTTCGGCACAGGGAGAATAGGGATATTGCCTGGGTTATGCATACGAAAATGGATACCCTGAATTTAAAAGGGAGGCATTAACAAGTCGAATGCTTTCAGTAGCAGTGGGTGTGAACGGATACTGATGGACCGACGGTAATTCAGCTTCAGGCTTTAAAGTATCAGTTTCAGGACAAAAGCAATAAAAGGAGACACCACAGAACGAAGAACCTTGAATTGTGAGTAGGAAAGAGAAACCTCAGCTGAAAATTCCTGAACTCCAACACAACAAAGGCTAGTAAGGGTCATATCAGAAATTGTACTAAAGTGAAAATCAGCAAACGCAAAGTTTGGCGGATCAGGGACACAGAGGTGAGCCATGGAACAATAAAAGTCCTGAAAGGGATGATCTGTCAAAAGGATGCAGTGCAGAAAAGAAACGCGGGGGAACATAGGGGAATCCTGTAGTTGCGCAATGAGGGAAGATAATAATGAATGAAGTGACTCAGTGGCACACTGCCTGCCATACAAGGAAGGGGGCGGTGGTGAAGTTTCAGTCATGGCCATATGCAGCATAGCGTGGCGTGACTCAGGAATCTCCAAAACCACGCCTTCAGGGCAACAATGAATAGAGGCATTAAGTTTACCAAGAGTCTCACGATCCAGCAAAGTGATCGGTCAGGAGGGTGAAATAATGGCTGAGTCTGGAACTGTAACAATAATAGGGATAGTATTAGGGAGGGGATCAACCAAAGTAAAGCAGAGGCGCCGGTAGCATGGACCGAGTCAGAACTAAGTGGTAAATCCACAGAGGTGGGTGCAGAAGAATGAGTGGTCACTGAATCCACCAAAACCGGAATGGAACGCCCTCCCATTTCCACTGTCATCATAGGATTTTCAGATGAGGACGGGGAGAGTCGTATCAAGGCGGCCTGCTGCAACCCTGCCCCCGCCCAACACCGGGGCAGCCCGAGTCACTAGGGGAATGGGAAGGATCTTCAAACGGCTGGTACTGCCGTTTGTAAGTTCAAAGTGTACATGGGGGCACAACACGTCGTGAAGACCCCACATGGTAATTTTGCTCCAAGTGCCCATATAGACGACAAGACCAACACTTAACAAGTCATTTGTCAATGCAGGGCAGACCCTGGGAAAGAGAGGGAACAAAATTAAATCGAGGATAAGGCACTTTATCTACTTTATTACAGAACATACCTTGTCTATCCATGTTGTTAAGTGCAGTAAAAGTATCTCTCCATGAGACAATCTGGCAAGTCAGGATCTGAACGTTATAAAGCTGGGCATGATAAGGTCGGATACAAGTGTCTGAATGGCTAGTTTTTTCAATATCATTTATAAGAATTCCAGCTGAACCATCCCATGTATCTCGAAATCGAGCAAGAAAATTAGGGACAGTCTAAGACGCCCTCTGCAGGCAGCATATAACTTTACCAAAATCACTCTGTTGCCTGGTAGCACTCAATGGCAACTCTGATACATCTACCTAACCAATCAGACCCCACCTCAGGCGTGTTCCAATGTTGTGAGGAAAAATTATTAGATCCTTTAAGTGAAGATCAATGGGAACTGTAAGTCAGTTGCAGTAAAGTCTGTACAACCTGGGGAAGGCAGTCATAAATGTCACAAATTTGTAAAAGGCCAATCATAAAAGGGAACAGGCTGCATAATCGAGTCTGGGATGTTTTGAAAAATGTGAGCCCATGGTTTATCAAATGGAGTACGAAATATTATTATTCCAGGTAATTTGTGGGGCAGGGAACTGTCAATAACTGAGGGACCGTCTCCTTATGAATTATGGCCTGATTGTTGCTGGTTTAAACGAGTACCGTAAGTATGACGAGAGTGTGTGGAATTAGGTGGCTGTTACAAAGCAACGTCGCTTGGGAAGTCGCAGGACCAACCCCTTGGGGTGGCGCTCAAAACGTATTGCAGGAGTGGCACTGGGCACAGCATTCGCCTGCTACCCATTGCGAGCGGTAACAAAGACAACAATCTCCTCCACAACAGGCGAGATTCGGAAGGCGGTACAGGGATTTTGGGTAACTGTGGAGAATAATGCAGGGGAGCCGAGGGTGCAGGAGAAGGGGAACACTCATGAGGTCAGTGAGTGTCTTTTGTTTTGGGAGGCTGTTGTCCTTTATGAATGTGTTTAAACTTTTCGAGACAGGTGAACATATAATTACGAGCCCAGGCAGGATCACTGCACCCTCCCTGAATGAAAACCAACCAATAGTCAATCTAATCCAGTTTTAGTGTACCCACAAAAGGCCAGTTACCATGAGAACGCAAATAACTCAAGAGTAACGGGAACAATGTAATGACTATCACACATCTCCCCTGAAACAATGATTGTGTACCAGCAGTTCTCCTACCTGATTCACGTATTTACCTTGATGTTGCAAAGTTCTTTTTGAAGATTCCTGATGCTGCAGACCGTCCTTCACAGCAGGGCAAGGAAACCGCATCCCCAATTTCTGGATTAGTGAAGCTGGTCAAGCACATCCAGAATCTGGTCATTGTTTTTACCTAACTTCATCCCCAAGGGCAGCTCGTTGCTGTCGATCTTTGTTATAACCCAAGCGGCCATTTTGTCTCATAGTAAATGCTTGGAATCCTTTTTTATTTTCATATTCGTGTTTGCTTGTACGTTCCAAGGCTCAGTGAGGTGGCTGACCTTGTACTGAGCTAGCACCTGATAGTGAACGCTTTCGCAGCCAGGAAATGCTCTTCTTTGACAAGAATCTATTGTTATACTAACATGTTTGATCAACCACATACCAGCATTGTCCAGACAGCCACGTGACTGCGGCTAGTGATTGGGCCAAGTGCCAACTTACTCATTATGGTTTAATTAACAGTTTGCTCATTGTTAAATGATTGTAACCTATACAGCGACACAACTCTCTGTATCTCATCGGAGTGACTTGGATGATGTAATGGAAGGGTGGGTTAGTAAGTTTGCTGATAACGTGAAAGTTGATGGAGTTGTGTAAATGCGGAGGTCTATTGTGCTTTGAAACTGGATAATGACAGAATGCGGAGCTGGACTGAAGAGTGGCAGATGGAGTCCAAAATGGAAAAGTGTGAAGTTGTGGGAAAAGCTTTGCTAACCCACGATAGGCTCAAAAAAGCAAAACTGTACCAGAACACCCAGCAGCTCTGTAGGCAAAAAAAGGAATACAATTTAAGCTCCCATGGACATGATAGAGCACCACAGATATGCCAAAGCCCTAAGGACAGTTTCACAGCCCAGCCATACCAAAACCACACAAAGAACAGGACAGACAGACTGGCACCAGTAAGGACATGCTTCAGGAACAGGACAATGGAAGTACCTCAGCACTTCAGAAGAGACATTCACACCTCCCTGTGAAGATGAATAGAACCATGATACCGTCAGGATGTTGCATTGTGTGAAGGAACAGACATTCATCCAATAAACTGTTTTCCAGTTAGCAACCTTGCAACTAAATTACTCCATTTCCAAAAACATTGTAGTTTCTCATTTCTTAATCGGTGTCTTTGGTCTCATCCTGAGCTCGGGGAAGAGAAATTCTGATCTCACAGACCGTCAGTTCTGTGTCAGCCTAGTCAATTTCTCTTCCAGCGATATCGCTTGCAATAAATAGTTTTGTCAATTTCATTTCGAACTGTGTTTTGTGATCTCTAACCTATTCGGCAAAATTATCCGACAGTTTGGAGTTAGTAGGCAGGCCATTTTTTCTCTCTCAACAGTGTAAGCGAACCTCACATTTTAAATTTAACCCAATTCGTACCTGGCGGCAGCCCCTGCCCAGCAGGTCAGACCAGAGAAAGGCTGGACGACTGTGGAGGGTGACCACAATTCGGATCTATGGCGAATTGGCTTGAGCTACTGCAATTCGGAAATTGTGTAGTGACCCTAGCCTGTAGAGGTGGGCACTGGACTCCTATATTGCTGCCAGAACTTGGCCAGGTAGTCTGGTAAGTGGCTGAATTAAGTTTCAAATTTAACTCATTTGCAGCTGGCTGATGCTGCAATTTGGAACGTGAGTAATGACTCTGTCCTGTGGAGGTGAGCATTTGGCTTCTAAATTGTTAACTGACTTTTAAGCTGTCTCGTATGGGCCTGAGGAGGTCGTCTGGTGGAAAAGTATGTTAACTGGCAGCCGGTAATTCGGTACTAAACAGCGTGGACTGGGTTTGTGGAAGTAGTCACCTGTGCTAAATTAATTATCAGAAATTTTTGCAACAAACCTTAATGTGCCCCACGTATGCTGCACCTTCAGATAAAACTTCTGTCCCGAGAAAGGAGAAAGACGGTCGCCAGAGAAATTTAGGCACAATACGTGGAGAGGCCGCTCATCAAATTCTCGCTTTACTACTGATATATCCACAGCTCGAACAAAATTAACCTGGGCCCAGCTGGGCTGTCCTGTCCTGTGGTTTCTAAGTGTTTGTTTAGGGTGTGTCAGCTTATTCTGTGCTGACTGGGTGCTGCTTTGTCAATTTCAGGTCTCCCATCTAGCTGTGTTTATTCAGAGTTGAAGTGTTTGTTTACTTTGCAGTTAGCGAACACGCTTGAGTAACATTTATTGCCTAAACTGTCAATCACCCTGCTTGTGTTCTCTCATCTCTATTTTTCCCCTTGAAACCTAATACAGCACTTAGATCTTAAACCAAGAAGTCCAGGACGCCATGGGGGCACGGACATCCACTGTCGGCCGGGGAATGCCAGCTGTGGGACCTGGGCAACGCCATCCACGTGTTGATAGCGGCCCTGGGCCGAAAATGAAGAAGAGTACCCTGAAAAGGCATGGTAAATACAAACTGCAACAACAAGGTAGGAAATGTTCTTTTAACACCTGGATCACCGGCAGACACCGTGCTCAAAGACACAAGGGACAGCCGTTACGTTATCCCCTTCACAAGCGACCTTTACACCTGGTCCCAAGTGAATTGACCATATGGAGAGGTCCTTAAAAATTGATAAAATTGATAAAATTGACCACGGCCGTTACAGGGGAACACGGGATGCCTCATGGAACACTGTCGACATGTTGCAAGGTCTTGCACAATTTCAGGACATTGCCAAACACCACCTGCCCCCTAAACTATAAAGACTGCAGCAATAAAACCCCGACTGCAGAGACCCCTACCACCCCAGGCACAGCCCCGCCATCTTACGCCCCGCAATACCCTAAACTTCCCCAAACTGTCCCAGACCCGGTCCCACTGCAAAATGAAGCGGCTGCATTTGTTACCACGCAGCCGACGAGAAGCTCGCAGCAGGGCACAGCAGCCGCTGAGCATTCTGAATCACTACTGCTGCCCAAAACAGACAATAATTTCAGGCTCACGCGCAGCACGGCCACTGCCCTGGAAAACCAGAGCGCTGAATGCCAGCTTCCACGCATAATGATTGGATCTACTCCCCTTGATAAGCCCTGGACCCATGCAGAGGTCCGGGCCATGATACAGGATGCCCCAGACCCATTGTAAAGACCAGTCGCATTTTATTATTGGCTGCTACAAATTTCCACCATTTACAATTTTTTGCCACAAGATGTGCAGGCCGTGTTACAACTCGCCTATAGTACCCACTGCGCGACAATTCGCTCTGCAATTAACTTCTCCACCCAACCTTGGGACACTGATGCAGACTGGGACAGATGGCTGGACAGCACTGTAAAGTATGAGATAAAAACGAGTGCAAGGCAGCATGCAGACTTTGGTGTTGTTTCCCAGTGTGTGCAGAAAACAGACGAGCCCCTGCCAGACTTCATTGCCCACTGTAGGGAGGTCTGGGACTCTTCAGCAAGCATTCCCTTAACAAAAAATGAGAAGCTGGCTGTACATACTCTCGTCAATTGCATGCTCCTTACGTAAGCACAGGTATATGAGCTACATAACTTAACCTGGCAAGCAATGTCCTTGGGGAATACCCTAACCACACTCTCTAACCTGGATAGGAATGGACTGTTCACCACACCAAGACAGATGGGGGCATTCCCCCGAATTGCACAACTGGACCGCCCGAGGGACATAGCCAGACTAGGACAGAGACCTATAGGATTCTTTAAAGGACCATGCTGGAACTGTGGCAAACCAGGACACGTGGCTAGACGCTGCTGAGTACCATGCAAGCAGGGACAGCCAGGCCCCTCCATCTCCCATTACCCACAGGCACAGCAGCCGTAGCCCCCACCTCACAGTAGCAGCCTCACCAGGCTGCCTACACTGTGGCTGATTCCTTAAACTAAATACGGCTTCCGCGAGAGGGAGGTTTTGCAGGCAGTCTCAATACGCCTCTCCAAAACCCATCTGAAAACCCATTAATGGATGTGGAAGTAGGGGGGCATTTCATTTTCTTTCTGGTGGATTCCGGGGCCACCCACCCGTCTGCGCCTCCCTCTACAGAACTTTCCCCGAGCTCCAAGTCTGTCCGTACTGTAGTCGTTTCGGGAGTGCCCATGACAGAGCCACTCTCCTAACAAGTGAACTTTAGTATCGGACCACCCACTGTCCCTGATGCGGCCATCATCTCTGCTACTTGCCCAGTCACCATACTGGGCTTGTAGACCTTGTGCAAATTAAATGCCAGCATTTACTGTTCCCCAGAGGGCCTCACACTGGAGATCCCGGACACCCAATATTCCATGTTGCGGGTGACAATCACCTGCAGCCCGGAACTCCCTAATCAGCCAAACTCCAGATATGCCTAGTCCTGCTCCATCACCCCTACCCACGCTCTTTTTGAGACCCGCGTTTCCCTGTTATCAACGGCCCCTTCATCCCCCACTTTAAATTTCCTCCGCTGGGTGATACTGATAAGTCACTTTGTCAGTTTCACTGTACACCTTCCGACCCACAGGAACCGGCATCAGGATATGCTGCACTCGTGGACCCTCATCTCACCCTCACCTCCCCGCTAGCACTCACTGGCCTGTGGGTCCACAGGGAGTGGCAGCAGAGGTACAGCTTGACAAGCAACAGGTTGCCCTGTTCTGCGCCAGCCCGACGGCTGTTCCATACATTCGACTCATTGTTAAAAGCCCAAGGGTTCCAAAGGACTTAGGCCACATGATGGTGCGTCTAAAGGGGGGGCGCCTCCACTTCACACCCCTTGGTCAAACTCCCACCCATCCAGTAGAGATTGCCTAACTTGAGCTGAAGGCGTTCCGTGTGCGCTGTGCTCCTGCAACACTCCAGGCCACTTTCACCAAGCTACCCTCAGACACTACCTCCTTCTACGAGAACCCCCTATTGCTAGCAGACCTCTCGACCTCACTGTGGGCACATCACCCCAAACCACGCAGGCGAGGTGAAGTCTGTCCACACATTGTCACACTCAAACATGGAGCCTATCAATATCCACTGTCACCGGCAGCAGTAGACGGCATCAAGCCAGTGATTGACTCCTTCCTACAGCAGGGTATCCTAGTTCCAACAATCAGCCCCTGCAATATACCAATCCTAACCACCCCAAAACCCGGGAGGCCAGGAAAGTGCCGCTTTGTCCGAGATCTCAGAGCCGTTAAAGCAATTTTTATTCCCTGGTCTCCAGTGGTCCTGCACACTTATGCCATCCTCCCCAGTATCCCTGCTCCCGCCACCCGTATCTCTGTATTCGACCTCTACTCAACCTTTTTCTCCATAAAATTGTTCCCTGAGAATCAGTACATTTTCGCTTGTACATACGGCGGCTATATGGACCAGGCTTCCCCAAGGTTACACGGAGAAGCCCACAGTGTATGCCCCTGCATTAGCATTACACCGTACCCTCTCTACTTTACACCTGCCATGCAACAGCATCCTCCTGCAATATGCGGATGATTTGTTACTAGCCTCCACCTCCGCGGAATCATGCATGCAGTACATTGTCACATTGCTCTGCTCCCTGGCATCTGACCGAAACAGAGTTTCCATAGAAAAGATGCAATTCTGCCAGCACACGGTTCAGTATTTGGGGTATGAACCCTCACGTGGCCTCAGGGCACTATCCAAAGAAAGAATCGCAGCTACCACTCAGCTCCCCGCTCCAGCCACAAAAACTCAGCTACAGGCTTTCCTGGAGATGGTGAGTTCTTGCAGGCACTGGATCCCAGACCACCATGCCATTCAATAGCTCCTACGGGAGGCAGCCTCAACAAAGAAGCCCGCAAAAGTAAACTGGACACAAAGGATTGAACGGACATTCAGTGAATTAAAACGTGGATTCGTGTCTGCTCCTGCTTTGGGTGTTCTAGTCTACACTAACCCCTTCTACCTATATGTTAATGCATCCAAGTGATTTACATCCGAACACAACTACATGGGGATCTGCGGTGCCCTGTTGCATTTTACTGTGTACAATTACCGCCTGTTGTAAGGGGAATGCCGCCATGTTTGAGAGCTGTAACAGCCGCCGCAGTAACAGTAGAGAAGGCCACCCCCATTGTGCTGGATCACTCATGCACTGCTTTGGTTCCCAATTCGGTCTAGCTGCTGCTAAATTCAGCAGCAACCCAACATTTCATTGCCACCCAGAGAACTGGCTATGAGGTCACTTTTCTGTCCAAAGCCAACCTGTTCTGACAACGTGCCCCTGCACTGAACCCCGCCACCCTGCTCCCACTCACCCAGAACGCCATTGCAGACGACCACAACTGTTTAGACCTTGTTCACCAGGTTGTCATTCCACACCCTGACCTACCTGAAACATCACTGGACAACTCTGACCTCATATTCTATATAGACGGCGCATCCTTCAGGCCCTCAGACCACTGTACACTGGCAGGGTATGACATCTGCTCCCCATTCACAGTTTTAGATTCAGCTGCGCTGCAAAATGGCATATCCGCATAAACTGCAGAGCTGTTTGCGCTCACTCGGCTTGTATCATTGCTAAAGGATTCACAGAAAAAAATTGTACAGACTCGAGATATGCCTTCGGAGTCGATCATGATTTTGGCACAATCTGGAAATTAAATTACTCCATTTCCAGAAACATTGTAGATTCCCATTTCTTAATCAGTGTCATTGTGCAGCATTACTATAAAAAGTGCTCTCAACCTCAACTCTGGGAGGAGACATCTCTGTGCAGACTGTCAGTTCTGTGTCAGTTAGTCTGTTTTCTCCTCCAGTGATATCGCTTGCAATGAACTGTTTGTCAATTTCACTTCGAGCTGTGTTTTGTGATCTGTAACTTAATGGACAAATTTCTCCGACAGGAAGGTAATAAGTTCTGGACCAAACCAGTGATGCCCTCATCCCTCATGTGAATTAAAAAAAAATCGTAATCTGGAAACCGTTGGACCTCTTTTGGGCTACACCGAGGAGGTTTATTGGTTCACAATGCAAGAAATTAATATTATCACTTATTTTACTGCGTTACTGATCTTCGCTGTTAAACTCAACAATGATGTATTTGTGCAACATCACGTCAGCAGGGAGGCCACTCCAACACGGTGCACTGATTTCTAATCCCCTGGAAGCAGTCCTGTTACCTTCGGTCCTAGCAATTATGAAATGCGCAGCTCACATCTCTGCCACTGATCCGGTCACCCTCTGGAATGCTTCAGCTGACACAGCAGCCCGGGAAGCCGCACTGCACCCCACCACCTACGTCCTGCAGGCCTCCAGAATGGCGAAGGCCCCAGTATTCCCTGACCCCATGGAGGCAGTGCGAGCTGCCCAACAAGCTGCTCCACAGCAGGGAAAAGACAGTTGGGCCCTCATCAGGGCCACACAATCTCCTTCCCTCAACCTGCTAGTACACCCCAACGGCCACATCATTTGCCCAAGAGCCCACCTACACACACTGGCCGTTGTAGACCACGGCATTGGCCACACTGGCAGGAGGGGCATGATTACACACTTTCAATCAGTCCTGGTATGCACCGGGATTCGCTGCCGCTGCCCAAGCCCTGCTGTCACATTGCCTCATCTGCCTGCAGAACAATGCAGGAAAGCCTGTTGCCAAATATGAGCACCTGCCAGTTCCTGAGGCGGCTTTTAGCCATTTACAGATTGACTTCACACACATACCACAAAAAAAGGGTTAAAATATTACACCCTGGTCATCATTGACAGACTCTACAAATGGTTAAAGGCGTTTCCTACGAGAAAGGATGACGCACGTACAGTGTTTAAATGCTTCCTAAAATATGTCATCCCCATATTTGGAGTCCCCGGTAGCATAGGGACGGACCGGGGGTTTTCACTTCACTGCTAGGCTTAAGACTGGGATTAGCGATTAATAGGGATACAATAGCGACACCACATAACCTACCAATCCCAGTCGTCAGGCATGGTTGAGCGGATGAATGGCACCCTGAAGACCACATGATAAAAATCACCTAAGAAACAGGACTGATCGAGCCAGACGCCTTGTCACTTGCCCTCTATACTATGCGTAAGCAGCCGAACTGCACGACTGGGGTCACCCCTTGGAAGAACTTATGCGGCGGCCTATGCCCACTGCGACCATACTTCCGAAATTGACCACAGACACAAGACATCCTCCTAGTGCAAGTCCAGGCCCTTAGCTGGAGCATTAGTGCTGCGCCCGACCAGGTCAGTGCCCACAGACCAAGCAGTGCCCATTCATCCGTTCCGACCCGGGGACTATGTCATGATCAAATCACTAGAAAAAGATTCTCTCCCATCCGTGGAAAGGCCCTTACCAGATAGAAATGACGAGCTGGACTGCTGTGAAACTGGATAGACGGCCCGAACGGACACATGGCACACGCTGCAAAAGGTCTCCACAAGCAATGGACAGGGACCACACAGAGAAGCTCCGAACACCGAGGATGCATCCAACTGCTCACGACGGCCATCACCATCAGAACCCTCGGCCTGATCGTTCTGACCAAAACACTGTGGTTTGCTGGTAAAAAGGGACAAGGGGCAGCACATTTCATAACTCGCCGTGACCTGTGGGCTACCACTTTCCTACCCTCTGCCCCCTCGCCACTCACTTATCACAAATCCACTGGGAGAACATCCCTGCCCCTGAGAGTGCCGATGCTGGGCCAGACCCGGTCACTGAGAGCTCCCTGTCTGATACGGAGCCTCCCACACCTGACAATCCCCCGGCTCTGTCTACCTTGCCCCCATCTCGTGCGTCCCCGAAGCAAAACAAGAAAGAAGGGAATTGTGTGAAAAGATTTGCAAACCCACGATCGGCCCACAAAAGCAAATTGCCCAAATTGTACCAGGACACCCAAATTTCCCGAGAAGCTCACGAACTGGGTCAGACGGCACGCAGACAATAGGAATACACTTTAAGCTCCCATGTACTGGACAAGAGATCTCAAAGCCCTAAAGGCAACTTCACAACCCAGCAACAGCAAAGGCACACAGGAGCAGGACAAACAGACAGGAAAATGGAAGCAAATCGCCACTTCAGAAAAGACTTTAACACCTACCTGGAAAGACGAATGGAACCATGATGCTGACAGGATGTTGCATTGTCAGAAGGAACAGGATATTGATCCGATAAACTGTTTTCCAATTAGCATGCTTGCATCCAGATTACTCTATTTCCAGAAACATTGTAGTTTCCCATTTCATAATCAGCGTCATTGTGCAGCATTAGTATAAAAGCGGTCCCATCCTCAGCTCTGGGAGGAGAAATCAAATTCTCTGTGCAGACTGTCAGTTCTGTGTCAGCTAGATCTGTTTTTTTTTCCTCCAGCGATATCGCTTGCAATACAATGTTGGACAATTTCACTTAGAGCTGTGTTTTGTGATCTCTAACTTACTGGGCAAATTTCTCCGACAGAAAGGTAATACGTTCTGGCCAAAACCAGTGATGCCATCATCCCTGGTGTAAATATAAATATCATTTCATAATCTGGAAACAGTTGGACCCTCCTGTGGGCTACACTGAGGAGTGTTATTGATTCCTCATGCAAGAAATTCATATTAGCACTTATTTATCTGCGTTATTGATCTTCGCTGTGAACCTAAACAATGATGTCTTTTTGCAAGAACATAGGCTTTTGTATGGGACAGACAAGGTCAATCGAGTGGTTGGGGCCTGGAACGGGGCACCAGAGAGTGTGGGGGAGGCAGAGCGGATTGAGGCGTTCGGGACGGGAACGGAGTGCCTGGGAGTGTGGTTAAGGCAAGATTCAATTGAGGAGTTAGGATCAGGAGTACAGTCCCTGAGAACGTGGTGAAGATAAGTTGAATTGAGGGGTTAGGATTAGGTACATAGTGCCTGAGAATGAAGGGGAGGCAGGTTCCTAAATGCTTCCAGCACGGAGACGGATCCTTCATCCCAAACTGGCCCATACCAATAAAAATATCCATCCACGGTAACCCTATTTCCCTGGACTTGGCCCGTATCCTTGGGGTAAACCTTTCCTATCCATGTATTATTTCAAATGCTTTTTTAAATGTTTTCAATTGATGGGTTAAGGTATTGAATATAATGACTGACGGTGTGAGGGAGGTAGGGAAAATGAAGGATTTAAGGTTTGAATGTGCTGCCTGAGAAAATAATAGGTTTAGGGTCTGCAACACACTCCCTGAGAGTGTGGGTAAGGCAGGGTCAATCGAGAGTTCAATGTCTGGACATGCAGGCTGACAAGGTGGAGGAGGCAGATTTGATCGAGGGTTTTGGGTCTGAACATGCTGCTTGAGAGTTGGGGTAAGGCAGGGTTAATCGAGAGTTTAGTGTCGAGACCTGCAGTCTTACAATATGGGGAGGCAGATTTGTTCGAGTGTTTAGGTTCCGAACGTGCTGCATGAGAGTATTGGCAAGACAGTGTCAATCGCGGCGTTCAGACCTGAAATGTGCTGCCTGAGAATGTGAAGGAGGCGAGATTGATTAAGAGGCTAAGGTCTCAAACATCCTGCTTGAAAGAGCAGTGCAAGCATATTCAATCAGGAGCCTGTCGAGTGGAGTTTGACAAAAAATAGAAAGGGACACTTCAACAATACAGCACTCCTACAGTACTAACCTCTGACAATACGGCACTCCATCTGCATTTGCCTGTGACAGTGAGAAACTCCTGCACTGACCATTCTATAGTACAGCACTCCCTAGTAGTGGTCCTTCTAACAGTGCAGCACTCCATAAATACTGATTCTCCAACAGTATGGTGATTCCTTTGTTCTGATCCTCCGACAGTGCAGTACCCCTTCAGTATTGACCTCAGTTGCTACTTTTCCTGTTAATCTATCTGCCCAGTTTACCTTCGGTCACCTGGCACTCATTTCATTGTAATTCTCTTTATATGAATTAAAAACACTTGATTCTGTTGCAAATGCTCGCTCCCAAACTGAATTAAACATTTTATCATATTACAATTGCTCAGTCTGAGAAGATCTTTCACGCAGAGATCCTTCCTGAAACCTGCTCCATTCCCATTTTCAGATCCAGTATAAACATCCTCTCTAATTTGAACGTATCTGTTCCCTTCATAATTTGATATGTTTCTATAAGATCGCCCATAATTCTTCTAAATTCCAATTAATATAATCCAAGTTAGCTCAGTCCTTCGTCGTAAGTCAATCTCTTCAACTCCAGAATCAACCTAATGAATCCCCTGTACACCCTTCTCGTGCCAGTACATCCTTTCTCAATTACGGAGACCAAAACTGGACACTGTATGTCACGTGTGGTCGCACTCTGTAACATAACCTCTCTGCTTTTTAACACAACTCTATTAGCAGTGAAAGACAAAATCTTTAATTGCAAACCAACCTTCTGTATACCTTGCACAATTCCACTGAGGACCCGGTGCGCAGCAGTTTGTTGCATTTTTTACCATTCAAGTAATAGTCATTTTTACTGGTATTTCTACGAACGTGAATAACATCACATTTATTAACATGTCCTCTTTCTGCCAGACTTTTGTCCACTCACTTAAACCACTTTTGTTCCTCTGCAAACGTTCATGGTTTTCTTCAGATGTTGCTCTACCACTTATATTAATATCATCTGCAAACTTTGACACACTACACGTGGTCCCCAATTCTAAACCATCAATGCAAACTGTGAATAATTTTGTTTGCAACACTGATTTCTGAGGCAGACCACTAGTCACTGATAACCAACCTAAAAATACTAATTTGTCGCCACTTTGCTTTCTGTTAGTTAACCAATTCTCTGTTCATGCTAATAGTTTCCCCATAACGCCACGCAATCTTATCTTATCCAGCAGCCTTTTGTGAGGCACCTTGTCGAATGGCTTTTGGAATTCTTGGTAAATCACATCTCGTGGGTCCCCATTGTCCACAGTGCTTGTCATGTCTTCATAGAATTCTAGTAGATTAGTTCAGGATGATTTGCCTTTCATGAATCCATGCTGCATCTGTCTAATGGGATAATTTCTATCAAGATGTTTTGCCAATTCTTCCTTGATGATAGATTCAAGTATTTTCTGCACTCCTGAAGATAACCCACCTATTATTGCCCATCTTTTGGCGCCCTCCTTTCTTAACAGGTCGTGTCACATTTGCTGTTTTCCAATCTGCCAGAACTGCTCTCGAACCCAACGAATTTTGTAAGATTACCAGAAGTGCATTTGCTATTTCTCCCACTAACTCTTTTCATACAATAAGATGCATTCCATTCTGACTAGGAGACTTGTGTACCTTTAGCTCCATTAGCTTTCCCAACACACTTCAACCCCAGGGCATCAATGTGGACTTCAACAGTTTCCTAATTTCCTCTTCCCCACCTCACCCAGTTCCAAACTTCCAGCTCAGCACTGTCCGCATGACTTGTCCTACCTGTCTATCTACTTTCCACCTATCCACTCCACCCCCCCGTCCTATCACCTTCATCCTCTCCTCCACTCACCTATTGTACATTCTGCTACTTTCTCCCCACCCCCACCCTCCTATCATTTATCTCTCCACCCTTCAAGCTCTCTGCTTGTATTCCTGATGAAGGGCTTTTGCCTGAAACGTCGATTTTACTGCTCCTCGAATGCTGCCGGAACTGCTGTGCTTTTCCTGCACCATTCTAATATAGAATAGAATCTGGTTTCCATTATAATATGGAATCTGGTTTCCAGCGTCTGCAGTCATTGTTTTTACCTATATTATTTGTGGCAGACAGGCCACGCCTATCAGTGACTTTTTAGAACTTCTAGTTTCCACCCAAATGAATTAAATCTTAAAAGCCATAGAGCCTACATCATCTCTCACCATCACACTGATCCTTAAATATCAGAGCTACACGACCTCCCTTACCTTCTTTTCTGTCATTCTGGATCGTCTGATACACCTAAATATTAAACTCACAGTTATGATTATCGTCAACCATGTCTCTGTAATGTCTACTAAATTGTATTTGTTCTGAATGATTTGTACCATTAATTCATCTACATTGTTTCACATGCTAAGAACATTTACTCAAAATGATTTTATGGTATTTAATATACCCTCTTTTTGCATTGTAACATCTGTATTAATAATATCTCCTGAGTTGTCCGTCCTTTCAAATTCTTCATAGGTCTGTCGTGCACTTAAACTCTACCCACATGCAAACTTGCTGCATCCCTGTTGTTTGACCCACCCATCTCCCTCCACCAATGCACTGGATTGAATTCTAAGTGACCACTGTATTTGTCCTTTTCGCTGCAACACTGGTTCTACACCAGTTCAGATGGAATTCATCCCATTAGTACAGGTTTTCCCTTTCCAAAACTGATGCCAATGACCCATGAAATGGAACCCCTCTTCCCCATGTCACTCCGTAAGCCGTGTGTTTACGTCGCTAATTTTCTTATCACTAAGCAAAGATGCACATGGCTCAGGAAGTAACCTGAAGATTATAAACCTGTTTCTTAATTATTTTCCGAGTGCTTGATAATCCCCAAATCGGTCATCCCTTCTATCCATACCGATGTTGTTTGCCGCAAAATGAACCACAGCAACTGGATTCTCCTCCTCCCTCTCCAATATCTTTTCAAGCTGGTCAGAGATGTCCCTCACCCGGACTCAGGGCAGGCAACGCACCATGCGAGTCCTCTGATTCTGCTTACAATGGATATGATCTATCCCCTAATTAGAAAATCCCCTACATCTATCACTTTACTTTTACTACCCACTTTTTTTCTCTCTGAATTCTCTGCCATTTTGCTCCTTCCACTTGTGATATTGGTACAGTGCATCCACTGGGACCACAACCTCCTTCATCTGGTTCCAGACAATAAATACCACTGTGGTCCTTAGTGGACTCTGAACGTTCTCTGTTTTTATTTGAATCCTGAAAATTCCAATAAAATAGACATTGATTTCCCTTTATTTCATCAGACTTTTTAAAATGTCTCTTCTTTTTCCTGTTAACTCATTGTTAAGTTTTCCCTGTGCATTCTGTACCTCTTTTTAATTGCTGCTGTTTTCAGCCCACAGTATTGACGATGAGGCTTGATGTATATGAGGATTTCATGATTTCTTTTTAATTGAACATCCTGGCCCTGAATTCTCCATATTCTATCTAGAATGTGCAAGCTCTCTGCCACAGACTTTTCAAAAAAAGTCTTCTGCCAGTCCACTCTGGCCTAACAACACATGCCTTTATTTAAAACGGCCTTATTTAGATCTTCGAGTTCAAGCCGATTCTCGTCTTTTGTTTCCCATACAAATCTTGATTATAACAGAGTCTCTAATGGCAAGCATCTGCAGTCCTCACCTTCTCCTTGATTATAATGGAGTTGTGAGCTCCTCGATGTATTTTAAGAAACCTGCTTCCTCGAAGCTAGTCATGTTATCATTATTCCACTTAATAATGAGAAAGTTGAAATCGCCACTCCAGCTCCATACGAATGTGACAATTTCTGGAAAATTGCCCATATATCTACTCATTTGTTTTTCCTGGAGAAACAGTGGGCATATAGTTCATTTCATTATGATGTAATTGCTCCTTCTTGGTGTGTTTTTCTTTACTTTTAATTGGATGACGTCATTTGAGGAAATTCCTTATGCGTTATCATTCAGTAAATTTACCGTGGAAATTTGTCGCTGATCACTATTATGAATTGCCCTCCGATTTTTATTGCTTCACTGCCTCGCTTGAATCCAGTACATTCTGGACTATTGATCTGCCAATCCCTCTACCTGCCCTCAGTGACATTAATGATTTCAATCCCTGTGTCTTAACTTGTGACACCAAGTCCTCTGACTTTGTTTTCCAGACCCCTTGCTTGAAAATATACATCACCCAATCTTGACAATCTCAATTTCGCTTGACCGTCACTGGCTCTCAACTTATTAGACCTACCTGACGTATTTCCGGACTGTCTTTTGTAGATCTTACTCTTTGCATCGCCCTGCTGACACATCCCTAAGAATTCCTCTCTGCTTCCATCTTAGCTTAAACCTGCCACAGTATAATGAGGAAACGTTAACGGAGAGATGCTGTTCCCAATCTGTTTAAGGTGCAACTGGTCTGCCGTTGCTACTACCTGACAAACAATTATCACAATATCCAAGAAAGCAAAATCATCAAGATAAATTTCATATAAACTAAAAACAAAAGTAAGATCTATTCGTAACGAGAAAGACCAATGATGTTCAGTGATGATTTGCAAAACAATTGAAGATAAATATAAATAAAATCCATTAGTGATACAAAGAAATGCAAAGAACCTAAGAAAAAAGAAGAGTGGGTTGATGAGGGTGGTCAGGGGAATGTTCATCTCAGTAGACCAGTCGAGCAACCACACAATCCTTAGAAAAGGATTGTTGAATCAGCTCAGATAAATCATAACATTCAAGGCTATGGAGCACGTGCTCAAAAGTGGTAAGAGTTGATAGACTGTAGTTCTGGCAGAGCAGCCTCGATGGTCCAAATGCGTTATTATTGACTGGGTGATTATATGAATATATGTGTTATGACACGGGGTAACACCCCTCCACCCTCACACACCCCACACCCCCACTGGCTAACTAAAATCAGCAACACAGATTTACCCCAATCGGTAGTCTGACAGGAACTCTCCAACATGTCGCTAAAGTAAAAGTTAACAACTTTATCCTTTTAAAGTCTGAAAGGGAATATTAACTAAAAACCGTTTACAACTCAGTCCAGACTGGAGCATTGTGCAGACCACTCAAGTGCATCGATCTGAAAACCTGGATTTGGTGTCTTTCCGGGATGGAAGGCTGTGCAAACACCCGAGGAATTTGTGCCTCAGATCACTCACAACGTGGCGATTCTTGTAGCCCATTCGGGAAGTGACAGGATGTACAGCTCCCATCCATTTACAGCTCCACAACTGCATTGAGCCATGACAAAGGGTGTTGTGGGCGTGGAAATCAGTGCCAGAGAGAGATGTTGTGGGAATCAGTTTCAACAATAAATGGGAGGGGTTTGGGATAAGGATAAAGATGGAAAGATTGCGACACGATGTTATGGACCGATCTGTTAACAGGTTTCAGAACGCTGAAACGAAGATATTTCACTAGCAGTAACTGGGAGTGGGGTCAGCAGTGTTTTCCACTCATTGTGGTAAATCTAACAATAATTTGTCTCAGTGTCATTTGTATTGAGTTTGACAGAGGGATCGTCTGCATGAGGTCGAGCTAGTCTTCTAGTGAAGCATTTTGGAAGAGGTTGAGATGAATTAGCTTGCCTTTTCTGTAAGCAAGAATGCTTTTATGTGTTTACCAAATTAAAAGTGAGAATGGATTCATAAATCCTGAAGCAAACCTCAGGGAGGCATACACACCAGGAATGGGCATGTCTGTCTGCTTCTGCTGAGGAAACGTCACCAGGAATCTGCTCAGAATTTCTCAAGACATTCTTGGACAACGAAACAACTGTGAAATATGATTTACAGTTTTTGATGCCTTCTCAAAAAAAAGTCTCTTGCTTGTGCAGATCAGATAGACAAAATCATAAACACATGAACACACACACACTCACGTGCAGTCACACAGGATAGTAGGTTCATGGGACAAAAATTTATAAATTGCAAATTTATAAGGGAAACATATGTTACTGTGAGAAGGTAATGGAATGCTGATGAGATAAGTATCGGGCATGATCGAATAGCAGAGTAGTATTGGTGGAGAATTGGCGGATTCTGATCCATTTTTAACTTCATGTTCCCAATCCATGTGTTGTTCTCTCACGCAGCCCGTAATATTGTTACAGATGTCGAGGCAGATACTATTCAGCCACTCATGATCATTGCAATGAGACAGAAGTTGACCGTCCCATTCTAAGGAGTTACTCAGGAATAAAATAAAGTCATTCAGCACTTTGAGCAAATACACGGTACAGGAAAAGATCATTCAAACGTTCTTCATTGCTATCCAAGAAGGAGCAGCTCAGTTAACAGGAAATATAACGTAAGATCAATGTTTATTTTCAGGTTGTAAAGTAGTAACCAATGGATTATCTCTGGAATCACTGTGAGATCATCAATAATTAAATCTATGTTAAAGCATTGGAACAGGGGACCAAATCGATTGGAGCTCTCATAGCTCATTCACTGAGATCGACATTCGATAAGTTGTCAAGCAGAGGTCGGGAGCCTGCAATTGGATACAGAAAGGTGAGTTCAGTGAGAAAACCTTCATGAGAAATGGTACGTTGTGGGTTTTGGCAAGTTGGTGACGTTACGGGACGTTAAAACAAGAGTAACATAGCGAGAGATTGCAGAACTCGGTACGGAAGGGACTTGAATGTCTCGGCACACCGTTCACATAATATTGCTCGGCATCAGCAGCAAATAATTAGAAAGTTAGATGAAATAATGTATTTTTGACAAGATTATGACGCATAATCATTTAACAATATGCTGCATCTAGACAGAGTTTTACTGAGACCACATCTGATGCACGATGTGCAGATTTGATCCCTGAAATTGAAAGAAATGAAAGATACGTCTTTTTTTTTTAGATTTCAACGGTTTCACTTTATTGTAAAGTACAGAAAGGGCTATGAAAGATGAACAGATTTGGCCTGAGAATGTGAGATGCTCATATTGGTCCAGATAAAATCTTTAGGAGAGTGCATCAGAGGCAGAGCTTTTGGATGTTTCGTCTTGTGTGGGAGAATAAAACTAGGAAATAAACTCAATGAATAAGATGGATTACGATGTCAGACTGTGACTTGATCAGTCAAAATAGGATACAATACGGCAATTGGTTAGAAAATGTTTTGGAAAATCCAGGTTGGGTTCAAAGGTGACACCTTATCATCACTTTACAGTGCTTCCCTTGTCTACAACTTGTGTTTTATTTGTCTGACATGTTGTGGACATTGATTAATTGCTAATACAGCCCCCATACTTCACTCAGAGATAGATCACAAAATCATCAGTCTCTAACACTGTAGCATTCAATAACAAAACTTCCAGACAAAAAAACCTACTGGTTTTTCAAAACAACAATTTGAGAACATAAGACGTAGCAATATGTCACTTAGCCCCTCAACCCTGCCTTGAGTTTCACTAAACTGATTTGATCCAGGCCTCAACTATACTTCCTCATTGGAAATAAGGCAGGGCGAGTAACTGAGGTGTTAACGGGGGGAGCACATTGGAGCCAGGTACCATAACTACACAGAGAAAGCCAATGTACTACTCACAGACACCAACACCTACCAAAAGGTGATGCTAGACCCGATCCCACAACTAGGAAACAAAATTACATATCCCCAAAGAAAATTACACAATTCCGGACAATTAAACAATACGGAATTCCAGAAAATGAACCCCGACGGGACCAACACCCCACGACTCTACGGACTACCAAAAATCCATAAACCAGGAGCCCCCCTCAGACCTTTAGTCTCACTACCTGGAACATCAAATTACAGAATGGCCAAAGAACTGCACGCAGGACTGAAGTACCTAGTAGAAGAGTGACAGCACTCCACCCACTCCACCCAGGAATTCCTAAAAATCATCAAAAACACCAAAATGAAGGAAGATCTCATTCGGCGTAACAGCGTAGTTCACCCCCATCAACATCGACCTAGCAAAGGAAACCCTCGCCACACTTTTAGAAAAGACCATCACACACACACCAACCACCAACAATCACATTAGCAACGAAAACATCATGAAGCTAGTGGACCTGTGCCTCACCACCCACTTCACTTTCAACAATATAGTCTACAAACAAACCATCGGCACACCCATGGGATCTCCGCGATCAGAATTCATAGCAGAAGCGGTAATGCAAAGGCGAGAACAAACAGCCCTACCAACAATCAAACCTAAAATCTGGGTTCGCTACGTAGATAACATTTTTTCATCACAAAACAAAACAAGATAGAAGAGACTTTTAACATCATCTACAAAACCCTCACAGGCATAAAGTTCACCAAGGAGGAAGAAGCTGACAACAAACTCGCATTCCTGGACGTCACAGTAAAAAGAAAGGACAAGGGAGAATTACAAACCTGCGTATACAGAAAACCGACAAACACTGACCAAATACTCAACTACACCAGCAACCATCCCAACACACACAAACGAAGCTGTATCAGAACACTATTCCAACGAGCCACCAAACACTGCAGCACAGATGAACTTCGGAAAACAGAGCAGAACAACCTATATGACGTATTCAAGAAGAACGGATACTCAAAAAACACAGTGCGCAGATTCCTCAAGAACAAACCACGACAAGCCGACAAAACACAGCCAGAAACCCTAACCACTTTACCATACATCAAAGAAGTTTCAGAAATGACAGCCAGACTACTGAGACCACTCGGACTCCTAGTAGCACACAAAATCACCAACACTCTCAAACAAAAACTAACAAACTTAAAAGACCCAGTACAACCCATGGACAAAAACAACGTCATTTATAAAATTCCATGCAAGGACTGCCACAAACACTACGTAGGACAAACAGGAAGAAAGTTAGCCACCAGGATTCATGAACACCAGCTCGCCACAAAAAGACACAACCCCCTCTCCCTCATAGCCCTACACACGGATGAAAAAAAACACAATTTCGACTGGGACAACACATCTATCCTGGGACAGGCTAAGCAAAGACATGCCAGAGAATTCCTAGAGGCCTGGCACTCCAACCACAACGCCATAAACAAGCACATAGATTTAGATGCCATCTATCAACCCCTCAGAAAACGAACAGGAAATGGCATCACCACAAACCCCAAGAACCCCATCCAGGAGAAAAATATGAATAGAAAGCAGGAAACAACAGCTTCGCTTCACTGGGAGGGCGCCACTGATGATGTGACCTAGCCAGATAATGAAACGTCTGGATATCAAACCTAGAAATCAGCGAGCAAACCTACAACCTAAACCATAACGCTGTTCTGTTTCAAATAGTTATGGAATGGTTTAGATTTTATTTATATGGCTAACTGCTAAATTGTGGCAGGGACAAATTTGTACGGTTTTATGCACGAAATTTCAAAAGGTGATGAGGGACGTTGTTTGCAGATGAAAGGAGATTTGGCAAATGGGAGACAGGACTGGCATGTCCTTGTTAATGTGAAGGCCAAGGCTGACAGGAATAAGCAATGCTGGTTTAAAAAAAAGCACATTCAGGAGTAGACAGGAGTATAAGATGTATCGGAATACATTTAAGAGGGAAATGAGGACACAAGAAACAGCTTTGGCAGGCAACTCAAAACAGAATCCAGACAGATTCTACAATAGATTACTGGCAAAAGCATAACTGGGGAGACAATGGGGCCATTTTCCCATCTATGTGTGAAACCAGAGGACATGGTATGAGTTTAAACGAATATTTTGCGAAAATATTTACTGCGTAGAAAGACGTAGAAGCTCGGGAACTTCGGAAAAATACATCGTGATGTTTTGTAAAGTGTTCTCATTACACTAGATGAAGTACTGGAGATTTTAAAATGTATAAAGGTAGACTAATTTCCGAACGCAATCAAGGGTGTCTCAGGAACTTTTGGGGAAGCTAGGGAAGCTCGGGAAGAAATTGTGAGGCTGCTATCAGGTGCAGGTGATGCGCTGGAAGACTGGAGGGTGGATAATGTTGTGATATAACTTCTATAAAATAATGTTGTAAGGGAAAGCCAGAGAAGAGTCAAACAAGGAGCCTGACATCTGTTGTGGGTACTTTGTTTTAGAGAAACAGGATTTATATACATACGGAAAAACAATGACTGATTTCAGTTACTCCGCATGACTGTCTGCCAGGGAAATCATTTTTCACAAGCCTGATTACGTTTTTGTGGAAGTGATAAAGGGAAAGACTAAGGCAGAGTAGTAGCCGTTGTCTACACGCACTTTCGCAAAGTCATCGACAAGTTTCTGCATTGGAGACTGATTAGTGCGATTAGAATAAATAGTATTAGGGAGAACTCACCAGTTGTATAAATAATCAGATTGATGGTAGTAGACAGAGGGTGGTGGTGGAGCGTTGGTGTTCCAATTGGCGACCTGTCACGAACGGTGTCCCACAAGGACCAGTGCTTGATCCATTGTTTTTCGCTGATCATTAGATGAGAATATGGGAAGCATGAAGAGTCAGATGACATCAACATAGTTGTATACAATGAAACTTTTATGCAAGAGTATAAAGCAATCTGGCCAATTGGGACAGTGGGTCGAAGAATGGCAGATGCAGTTTACTGCAGATGAATGTGAGGTGTTTGTTGTTTGGACAGACAGACTATGGCAGGATTGATGCAGTTAATGATAGGTCGGGCTGAGGGAGTTTTGGCGAACATAGAGACCGAGGAGTGAAGGCGCATTGTTCCTTGCAAGTGGAGTCATAAGGAAAGAGAGCAGTAAAGACAGAATTTCGCATGCTTGTCTTCATCCTCCAGAGCATTGAGTACAGGCGTGGAGATGTTGTGTTCCGGCTGTACAAGACATCTGTAATGTGCCATTTGGAATTCTGCAAACTATTCTGGTCTCTTGGCTATGGAAAGAACGCTATTGAAATGCGAATGGTGCAAACATATTGAAAACTATGGTCCTGAAGGTGTCGAGTTAAAAAGGAAAGGCTGGGACTTCTTTCCCTCTTGCATTGAGTCTGATGTATGATCGTACTGAGGATTATTAAATCATGCGGAGCATAAAGAAGATGAGTTGTCAATGTCTTTTCCCCAGTGTAGCGCAGTCAAAAACTGGAGTCCACAAGATTAAGGTAAATATTTCACAGGGATCTGAGTTGCAACTCCTTCACACAGAGGATGATAACCATGTAAAACAAGCATTTTTAGGAAGTTGTAGAGGCGAGTACAATTACAATTGTAAAAGTAAACAATTGGACAGATACATGGATAGGAAAGGGTTAGACGGACGTGGATCAAAAATGGGTCAATGAGACTAGTTGAGTTGAAGAACTATGTACGTCATGGGTAGAATAGTCTGTTTTCATATTGTACATCTGTAACAAACCATGACTCTCAATTCCCTTCCATGATCAATTCTTTTTGCCCTCAATTCATTTCGAAGTCAAAAATACTCTAAATACTTTCAGTGAACTAACTCTCCGACCTTCCTTGTTTGGAGAATTTCTGACAATAATGTGGTGCTGTCGACAACAGCAGAGAGGAAGTAAAATATTCAAACACAGTTTGTAACTTCATTTTTGAACGGAATAATCCCTCAGTCTAACATTACCTCAAGATGATTTATTATTTAGTGACGCGTGTGGGTGTATATGCCAGAGTTAGAACGATGCGTACCTATGGCTGATGACAACCTGATAAAGATGTCGCAGTTGATTGCTTACAATCCAAACAGTCTTCTCCCAGTTTACATGCACAAGCTAAAACGTGTGGAGCCTTCACAAAAGGAGTTACAATGCAATCCGTGACTATAGAAGAGTGTCTGTGGGACTGCTTGCAATTAGTACACTGGTTGATGTTCAATCACTCAGCAGAAAAACCGGGACAAGAACGCCACCTCTGTCACAAACTTCGGTAGCAAATGTGTGTAGGACAGTGTATCAAAGAATTCAATCTGTGTGATGCCCAAACATGTACCTTAGAGGAACAAAGGAATCCAATTCCTTCTCAAGACCAGACGTGCAGCAATCCAGTCTAATTATCCAGACCAATCCAGGAATTCCATAAATGACCTCTACCAAGCCATCAGAGAAACCGAGAAGCAGTGCCAGACCAATCTGGAGCCCCAAAACAACCAAACAGGTTCCTGTTGCCTATTGGAAGGCCTAAGCAAAATTGCATGATACAAAATGAAGCAGACCAAGATACATCTATCCCTGACGCACCTCATGCTTTTTCCGCTCGTGAGTCGGTGACTCGTTTGATCAGAATATGACAGGAACGTTGACACATGTCCGAACAGCCCAGGCATTCCTATCCTCTTCGCCACCACATTAGATGTCAGATCAGTCTTCCTGGGAGTCAACTCCAGGAACGTGACGGGCGTGGACAGTGTTCTCGCCCAAGCACTGAAATCCTGTGTGGACCAATTGGAGAAGGTATTCACTAATACCTTCAAAATATCCCTCATACAAACCGCAGTCTCCACCTGATTCAAGGGCACCACCACCCCTATACCAAAGAAAGCACATGCAATATGCCTTTATGAGTACTGCCCTGTGGCTCTGCCGTCAATAATCATTTTGTGGTTGAGAGGCTGGTCAGGGCCCACAATCAACTCCGGTCTCCCAGACTGCCTCGATCTGCTACGATTTGCCAAATGACGTGACGGGTTTATAGGGATCTATACCTAGCCCTGCACTCATCCCAGAAACGCCTGGCCAACAAGGAAACCTACGTCAGACTCCTGCTGTTTGACTACAACTCCGCATTCGGAACTAAATTCACCTCCAGACTGATCATAACCCACCATGACTTTGGAGTCATTTCCACCCTCTGCAACTGGATCCTCAGCTTTCTGACCCACAGACCGCAATCAATGAGCATAGATATCAGCACCCGGCCACAATAAAACTGAACACTGGAAGCCCCAAGGATGTGTACTCATCGCCCTACTTTACTTTCTGTACACCTATTTCCTGCCGCAAAATCTAAACGAACGTCATCTACACGTTCGCTGATTACATCATAGTCGGAGGGACATCTAACAGCGACGAGCCAAAATACAGAAAGGAGATAAAGAGCTTGGTGACGCATTGCAATGAGAACAACCTGTCTCTCAATGTTGTCAAAACGAAAAATCTCTCCATTGATTTCAGAAAGAAAGAAGGAAAACACACCTCCAACGACTTCAATACAACTGAGATTGAGAGGGTCGAAGCAGAAAGTTTTTGGATTGATGATAACTGTCAACGTTTCCTGGACTTCCCACGTAGATGCGACGGTCAAGGAGGCCCAGCAACTTCACTTCTTTCAAAGGTGGTCAAGGACATTTGGCATGTCCCAAATCAACTTCTATAGATGCATCATTGAAAGCATACTGTCCGAGTGTATAATGGGCTGGTATGTCAACTGCAATGTACAGGATGCTCAGCAACTACAGAAGATGGTGTGCACAACCTTTACCATGATGGGAGCTAATCTTCCATCAATGGATTCTATTTACAAAGCTCGCTGCCACAGAAAAGCTGCCAACATCATCAAAGACCCATCGGGACATGGTAATGCTCACCGACAAGTTATGCTGTCAGAGAACATACGGAAACTTGAACACAGACACACACACACGCACACAGACACACACACACACGCACACAGACACACACACACACACACACACACACACACACAGACACACACACACACACACACACACACACACACACAGACACACACACACACGCACACAGACACACACACACACACACACACACAGACACACACACACACACACGCACACAGACACACACACACACACACACACACACACACACAGACACACACACACACAGACAGACAGACACACACACACACACACACACACACACACACACACACACACACACACACACACACACACACACACACACACACCAGCGATTCAACAAGAACATCGTCCCTGATGTAATCCGATTCATGAAGGGATTTCTGTAAATTCAAGTACTGCTGATCGTGTAAATATTATTCTTGCCTCCGGCATGCCACTTGTGGTGCAGCCTTAATGCTTTCACTTTCTATTCTGCATGTTACTGCTCAATGTCGGAGCAAGATTTCCCAGACCAGGGACAAAGTCTCTGGAGGCAGACACGACACAGGTACATGGTGAACTTTTATTCAAGAGAAAAATGTTTAAAGCGTTGAGAGGGGCAAAGGAGCATCCATCAATATGACTTAGATGTGAAAGCACAATCGCTTTCTTAATCTTGAGGCCAGATGTGACATGAGGTCAATGACATACTGATTTTAAAGTAAGCAGCAGTATTTTGATACATTGTGTTACAATTATCATACACAGAGTGGGGTTATTGCACTCTCCCCTTTCTGTCAAACCCAATGTTGAAAAACATTTAATCAAGCATAAGCACGCCCATGGTCACACTTATGTTCTTAGTTATTTGCGATGTTTACAAAATCTCTGGGCTTTGAGATCTTTATATGTTGCATTGCAAAGTTATTGACTGTATTCTTTTTACTCATGCCCCTCGTTGCTTTTCGCTGATGACAGATTGAATTCTAACCATCTGTACTTTTCAAATTCTATTACACCTCTTTATACAAAGACAATTGATTCTGTAATAATAATGCTTTTGGTTCTGGGTGTAGGTTTGCTCACTGAGCTGTAGGTTTGCTATCCAAACGTTTCATTACCTAGGTAACATCATCAGTGGCGATCTCCAAGTGGAGGTCAGCGAGCAAACCTACACCCTAAATCTCAACCTGAGCTACAAACCTTCACAAACCTTGCAATGCTTATGGTTATTTGTATTGTTAATTTTTTTAGCTCTTTAGACATCTCTTTATTGTTTTGCAATTATGTTGAAACCTGCCACTTTGATTATTCAACGAATCGTTAACTAGAACTGATTTATATTCTAACTAATTTCAAAGGTAAAACTAATCCCTACAGGTGCATTTGGGGTTGAACACATCCCCAATGAGACACGAATAAAACGTAGTGTTTTGATTTTTCAAGTTTTTAAAATTAAAATTTCATTATTTCTTCAGCGTTGTGTTACAAATCTTCGGCATGTTTCTTTTCCATCTTCTTTACTGCTGTGTTTGCATTCTTTCGAATCTTGCAAATTAGGTAATGTTACATTTTGCATTGTAGTAACTCCGAATTTGAAAAAACAACTTTTTTACACTTATGCCAAAGCAAGTTTTTTTAAAAGAAATTCTGGAAATTTGGTATCTCCCAAAATCAGGCAGTTGAAGCAGGTTTTTAAATTCCAGCCGATTTACATCTCCTAAAAACAGGTAGTTCCACACTGACTCTGACCTGCCAGTACAGATCGTAAAAAAAACAACATTTTACTCTACTCAGTTATGTGTGACAATAACTCATAATAAATTAAATCATCTGATAGTGAGGGATAAATTATCACAATACGAACAGACTAGATCTGTGCTGTGCAGCCTGCCAGATCTGGTCAAGAACAGTGGTAGACGAATCAACAACACTTTGGAGTGTGCTCCATAAATATCCTCTTCCTGTACAATACAAAGGTACAGAAGCATGTCAGTGTAAAAAGAGAAGGCTGAAGTATCTGCATCGAAGAGAGTGATGCTGGAAATGCACACGCAGTCAGGCAGCATCCGAGGTTCAGGAGAATCGACGTTCAGGCATAAGTCCTTCAACATGGGGTATCTGCATCATCTTTAGCCAGAAGTATTAAGTCGATGATCCATCTCAATCTGATCCACCGTGATGCCCACAGAATCGCAGATGCCCGTCTTCCACCAATTCGATTGCCTGCACGTGATATCAAGAAGCAGCTGACCACAGTAGATACGACAAAGACAATGTTCCTTGACGTCATTCCTACAGTAGGACTGAAGACTTGCGCTGCGCAATAAGCCACGCCTCTTGGGAAAGTGTTTCATTCCGTCTCCAACTCTGACATCTACGAATCACTGTGAAAAGTTACTTATCCTTCCAATCCCCTAAAAGGAGAGTAATTAAAGTATGACTATTTGTCACCCTCTCAGTCCCATAACAATAGTCAACGTAATTGAATTTATTTTTTACAGAGCTATAATTCAGCACAGCCATAACTTGCTCAGTGTGGTTTCCGGTAGGTACTCATGTGAAAATGGTGCTGTTGCAGAAATGTCACTGGATTATTCTTTTTCCCGCCAGCAGTGTCCAATGTCACATGTACCCAAACTGCTCTTCATCTACACGTATTTGTCCATTCACTACACTTGTATCAATCATATTGGTGCTTCTTTACATCTTTCTCACCCATTTACAATCCGAGTTTTCTGGCATCAGAAGTTTTGTAAAGATTGCAGTAAACATCCTCAAACAAACGATTGTTATGTATTGTAAAGCGTTAGCGCCGAGCATCAATTCCTGGAATATCTCGCTGAACATTGCTTTCCACTCCAAAATTAAACTGTGCATTCCGCCTCAATGTTTCCTGTCAGCTCTCCCATTCACAATAGATTTCAGAATATCAGAGTCAGGTACAGCAGATTAGACTTGGGACTTGATCAAAATTTGTTCTGAAAATCCAAATCTACTGCGTCTATCATTTTCATTGATTGATTTGCCATTCAGTTTCTCAATTGCAATTCACCTTTAATAAATCAGCATTGACATTTTGTATCAACTTGTTTAAAATTAGTTAAACGTTCAATGCTCCCTGGTATTGCACCCACATAGTCGATGTTTTAATTATGCTGACTTCTTCTTTGCTGATCTCCAAACTGTAATTCCATGTTGTCTCCCTCCCTTCTTTATAAATAGTAGCTTTGCAGTTCCTTCTATCAAATCTGTCAGTTCAACACCTGAGTCATCTCGAATTTGGAAGACGACAAGCAACGTATTAATTACCACCATGGTCACATCCGTTAGTAATCAACAATAGAGATTAACAGTTCCGGGGATTTATAGATTCATAGGATATTAATCCTAATAATTTCCTAAAAACTGTTTATTGAAAGGTTTGATTCTATTTTGACTTTCTCAGTGCACCAAGGTTTGCTTGTACTGCTACAAAGCATTATAAAAAAAGTTTTCTTGCAGAAAACAATAGAAATAGTTGCTTCATCGCCCTGCCATTTTCCTGTTTTCCATTCTCTAGTTTCAGGCTGTCAGGATGCTGCAAAAATCTCCACTACAATTTCACATTGGTATACTGTTTTATAGAGTCATAGAGATGTACAGCATGGAAGCAGACCCTTCGGTCCAACCTGTCCATGCCGACCAGATACCCAAACCCCATCTAGTCCCACCTGCCAGCACCTGGCCCATATCCCTCCGAACCCTTCCTATATTTGGAAGCTTTTGCAATTCACTTCTGAAACCTAATAATCCCTAGCTTGAAGCTGTTCAATGATTGAAATTCATACAGTTATTCGGTCACAGAAGCATTGATTCTGTGCCGTCACCAGCATAATATACATTAGTCCTACTTTCCTACATGAGGCCCATAGCCGTCAATGCTCTGACACGACAAGTGCTCGTCCAAGTAATTTTTTTAATGGTTGTAAGGATACCCGTGACAACTACCCACTCAGGAAGCGCCTTCCAAATGTCAAAACCATTTGCTTGATAAATAATCCATAAATTGTATCTAAACGTGAAACACTTCACTTTGAAAGTGTGCTCCCTTGAGTATCAACGGAATCAACAGTTACGGGAATAAAGCAGGACAATGGTGTTGAGAAATTTACGAGACACGACTGATTGGTGGATACAACTCTATGGCGGAATGGCCGAATGTTTGGTCCCATGAGTTACAACACCATAACGAACCCTTCTGTTAATTAAACCAAACTACCAAAAAGCTTACCCTCGCCTTGTAATGCATTAAGATATGAGTCACAGAGAAATGCCAAATTCCAATATTTTAAAAAAGGCATCTAAGTATTCCTTAACTCTGAAATTCAACATTAAACAAGAACTATGCACAAATCTAAGTCTCCTTTTCTCTTATGTTATGAAGTTGAAGGCGGGACCTGTCTCTTTAAGGGCAAGTGAAAGCTTGCTGTATGACTATCGACGAGCTCCTTCGACAACCTAGCAGTAAAATTAGACGCTTGATCTGCCTGAATGCCCCTGCGTAATCCACACCACATGAAGAAATCTAATAACTCCTCTAACACCCTTTATGTCTTAATACTCCACAATAGAATTGCCTCCAGAAATCTGGTAGACACATTCATGATAGTTAGCAAGTACTGGTTCCAACATTTAGATTTTGGTAGGGTCCCTACACAGTCAATGACACCCCACATGACAGGTTCTTGAAATGCGGGAATTGGCAACAACACTGCTTCTTCTATTACTATTTATGTTTTACCCACTGTTTGGCACGGATGACACGTATGGCAAATGTTAAACACGTCCTTGTGCATTTTAGCCCAATAGAAGTGCTGTTTTACCTTAGTCTGAGTCTTGCTCAAACCTCGGTGCACTTGCAACGAGAAATGCATGTGATACTTGTAACACCTACGGTCTGCATGCGACTAGAAACGTAATCTGGTGTCTATTTCTTCCCTGCATAAAACTACCGTGATTTCAAATTTCGTTTTAGGATTCTATCTTTAAGGGAATAGCCCTCAGGAATTTATTTGGGTTCTGTTTCAGGCTATGAATCAATCCATAAAACACTTAGTATCTCTTCTTTCTGTTGTAAAACCAGTAGTATTTCAGGGCTAAACACTTCTGCCCGATTCCCTTTCCGTTCAGGTTTTTCCTGCATTAAGACATCCAACAAGGTGTCCGCTAACTAAACCTTTTCGTTTTGCTCTTGAAATTTTGCTTCATGCTGTGATTTGTGACAGTGGGGTCGTGTTACTGCACAGTCTGGAATAAACATACAGGATATTTTTCTTTTAACTTCTCAATTCACTGATCTTCGTTTGGCTTCTCCACAACAAGGAGTATCCCTCTCACATTGTATCCTGCTAAGTCATTCGTAAGAGTAAACTGCATTTGCGGCACTGAATCACTGTTCAATCAGTCCGACTGTTAATTCCCCAGGCTTGAGCTGGCATTCCAATCTGAACTTATATTTAGGAACATTAAATTTCTGTCCATCTGCCCCAACATTGCCATTATCTCAGAGAAAGTGATAGCAAAGTGTAAATACGTTCATGTCGTACTATTAGAGTTATTAGATCCATTTCTCTCAAATCTGTAACTTATTTCCCTTCTCTTCCTCTTATTTCAGAGTATTGTTTAAAAAGGTGAATTCTTTGTAGATATCAGGCATTAACTCCATACCACCCACCCCACCCCTCACCCCCGCCCACACCCGCCTGTTTACTCAGCTGTTTACTCTACTGCAACTCTTGACTTTTCTTGGCGGTTCCTTTACTACTTTCAGTCATGGCACTGGCTTAGTCTCTTTTCCCTCATCTTTTTTCTCACAGCGCCTTTCTTTAATGATGGGCGCTGTGAATGTGTCCCACCTTCTGAAAGTGAAAACACGGTTTCTCAGTGACTTTCATAAACCACTAGCACTGTACTCTTCTGAGCGCCATTCCATTACAGTGAAAGAACCTGAGGCCTTGCATCTCCTTTCCACCCTCTTGGGCTTCTTGACAACCCGTGACAAATAATTGACAGTCTTTTCTTCTCTTTGTTTTCCAGTGTATGATCTCCTTTCTCCTAATTTCTATCACTCACAGGATGAAATTCCTGCCAGATGCTAAACTTTGTCATATGCACCGACATATAATCACCTGCGATCTCTGCTGCTCTTCTGTTCATCCACGTGAATTATTATCATCCCCAGGAGTGACTTTTTTAAAAGAAAGAACTCCTCCTGCAGAGTCATCTCCCTTCGAGCAAAATAGGTCTTCGTCTTACCTATTTTTAAGGACTGCACCCATCTATCAAAATGAAAATGTTTAGTTTTTTTCTAACTCAATATAGGTCTGACTTGGTTCCTTCTTTATGTTTCTGAATGACTGTATATGCGCTTCTGGGTATCATGAACACTCAAAATAGCCTTTTGTCATTTCCTAATTTCTTTACCCCTTATATGACAGCATTGCAAATACCTCCATCGATCTGCCTACCAGCTTAGCCTGAACTAGCATGACCGACAAGTTATCTAACCACACCATCTGCCCAGCTAATTTTTCAAAAGGAATAAAGAATAATTCTACTTGTTTCTCATCAAATTGTGGTAATACTTCGACATATTTGCATATATCACGAACTTCGGTCTGCATCTCCATCCTATTAACGTGAATTTCCTGATTATTTTGCAACTTCTGAAGTTCAAATTTTCATTCTCCTTTCGTTTTATTTTCTCTGTCTTTATCTCCTTGGCCTGACTCTTTCTGTGTCTCCTTCTTCTCTTTCTATTTGCTCAGCTAAGAACCTTTTCTGTGTCTCCTTCTTCTCTTCCTGTTTGCTCAGCTAAGATCCTTCTCTCTGTTTACGTCTCTCTCTCTCTCTCTCTCTCTCTCTCTCTCTTCTGTCACGGCTGTTCTTTCCCTTTCTGTATCTTTGAACTCCATCTCCCTCAATTGCAACTTATGTCTTTCTGATTCTACTGCACGTGTCTGGCTCTCTCGAGTACCTCCGTTACAATTTCAGCTTTTCTTTTGTCCCTGATTAAACCCAATTCCAACACATGAGATAATGCTAAAAGTATGGCCGTTCTCTGGCTTTCTAAACGCTCTGGGCAAATTTGGAAATCATCTTCAACCCTCAAAACCTCATAGCAATCTTAAGAGCCAATTCTTTCATTTTAATTTAAGCAAACACAATTAACCAAATATCTAGGATACCATTCGACAAGTATTTAAATCTGTCTGGTTCTTTCCTAACTCAAATCTGCCCAAATCTCAGACTGGACCTCGTTAAACCTGCCCAAACCTCGAACCCGAGCCCCTACACCGTTAAGACTAGGCAGGGAAACCTTGTGTTAATTAATATGAACACACAGAGAAGCTCACCTCGCCTTATAATTTACTAAACCATGAGTGATAAAGAACTGCCAAATTGGACTTTTAATGAAAATGATATTAGCTTATTATTGAACTCTAAAAGCGAACATTAAACAACAGCTAATCACAACTCTAAGGCACGCTTTTCCCTCTACTACTTATTAGAATATAGACCATAAATCCGCCCTGCACAATCAATTTGTAGTCCATCTATCCTACACTATTCCATTTTCATCCATATGACTATCCGATGACAATTTAAATGCGCTTAAATGTGGCAAGTCAACTACTTTTGCAGGCAGTGCATTCCATGCTCCTACTACTCTCTGAATAAAGAAACCACCTCTGATAGCTGTCCCGTATATATTTACCTCTCAGTATAAAACTACGTCCTCACGTGTTAGTCAGCGCCATCCGGGAAAAACGCTCTTCCTGGCCACCCTACCTAACTCTCTGATGATCTGCTATGTCTCAATTAATTCACCTCTCAACCTTCTTTTCTCTTCAACTAAACAGATTCAAGTCCCTCTGTATTTCCTCATAAGACCTTCCCTCTATACTCGGCAACATCCTGGTAAATCTCCTCTGAACCCTCTCCAAAGCTTCAACATCCTTTCTATATTGCAGTTACCAGTTCTGCATGAAATACTCCAAGAGCAGCCGAACCAGAGTTTTGTACAGCTGCAGCATGACTTCGTGGTTCCGAAACTCAATCCCTCTTCGAATAACATCTTGCACACCTTATGCCATCTAAACAACCCGATCAATCTGGGTGACAACTTTAAGCAATCTATTTACATGGATACCAAGCTCTCTCTGCTCATGCACACTGCAAAATTCTTACCATTGGCCCATTACTCTTTTTTTCGTGTTGCTCCTTTCAAAGTGAATCGCCTCAGGACTTTCCACATTAAATGCCATTTTCCACCTCTTCGAACAGCTATGCAGCTGATGCGTGTCCATCTGTAACCTCCAACATCTTACAGCACTAGCCACAACTCCGCTGATCTTAGTGTCATTTGCAAATTTACGAACCGATTTTTCTGCGCCCTCATCTGGGTCACTTTTCATACTGACAAACAGCAGTGCCCACAACACCATTTAGCACACAACAAGTAACTGAACTCCAGGACGACTATTTCCCAACAACCACTACCTCTGTCTTCATTCAACTAACCAATGTCTAATTCAAACTGCTAAATTACAGTCAATCTCATGTCCCCGTATTTTGCGTATTAGCCGACTGTGGGGAACCGAATCAAACACCTTACTGAAATCCATGTGCACCACATCAAACGCTTTCCCCCATCTACCTGTTAGATCGCCATCTCAAAGAACTTAATAAGGATTGTGAGGTATAACCTACACTTCACAAAACCGTGTTGACTAACCCTAGTCAACGTATTCCTCTCTAATAGATTATAACGTTTAGGAGAAGATTTGTAGCTCGGCTGCTAGTTGTTGTGGTTCTGTTCGCTGAGCTGGGAATTTGTGTTGCAGACGTTTCGTCCCCTGTCGCGGTGACATCCTCAGTGCTTGGGAGCCTCCTGTGAAGCGCTTCTGTGATGTTTCCTCCGGCATTTATAGTGATTTGTATCTGCCGCTTCCGGATGTCAGTTCCAGCTGTCCGCTGCAGTGGCCGGTATACTGGGTCCAGGTCGATGTGCTTATTGATTGAATCAGTGGATGAGTGCCATGCCTCTGGAAACTCCCTGGCTGTTCTCTGTTTGACTTGTCCTATAATAATAGTGTTGTCCCAGTCGACCTCATGTTGCTTGTCATCTGAGTGTGTGGCTCCTAAAGATAGCTGATCATGTCGTTTCGTGGCTAGTTGGTGTTCATGGATGCGGATCGTTAGCTGTCTTCCTGTTTGTCCTATGTCGTGGTTTGTGCAGTCCTTGCATGGGATGTTGTGCACTACATTGGCTTTGCTCATGCTGGGTATCGGGTCCTTTGTCCTGGTGAGTTGTTGTCTGAGAGTGGCTGTTGGTTTGTGTGCTGTTATGAGTTCTAGTGGTCGCAGTAGTCTGGCTGTCAGGTCAGATATGTTTTTGATGTATGGTAGTGCGGCTAGTCCTCATCCCGCTGTCTTTCCATTAGGCATCCGTTGATGAAATTGCGGGGGTATCCGTTTTTGGCGAATACATTGTATAAGGGTTTTTCTTCCTCTTTTTGCGGTTCTGGTGTACTGCAGTGTGTTGTGACCCTTTTGAACTGTGTCTTGATGCAAATTCGTTTGTGTGTGTTGGGGTGGTTTCTTTCGTAGTTTCGGACTTGGTCTCTGTGTGTGGCTTTCCTGTGTACCTTTGTGGGGAATTCTCCGTTAGGTGTTCTCTATACCATCACGTCTAGGAATGGGAGTTGGTTGTCCTTTTCTTCCTCTCGAGTGAATCGGTTTCCTATGAGCGTGACATTGATGATCCGGTGTGTGTTCTCTATTTCTGTATTTTTAATGATTACAAAGGTATCATCTACATATCTGACCCAGAGTTTGGTTTGAATTTGAGGTAAGACAGTTTTTTCTAACCTTTGCATTACCGCTTCTGCTATGACTCCAGAGATCGGTGAGCCCATGGGTGTGCCGTCGATTTGTTCATATATTTGGTTGTTGAATGTGATGTGTGTTGTGAGGCCGAGGTCCAGTAGTTTGAGTATGCAGTCTGTGTTGATAGGTTCCCCGTCTTGTTGTCTGTTCTGTATGTCCAGCAGGTTGGCTATTGTTTCTCTGGCGTAGGTTTTGTCGATAGAGTTGAACAGTGCCGTTACATCGAATGAGACCTACACAATGTATTCACCAAAAACGGATACCCCCGCAATTTCATCAACAGATGGCTAAGGGAAAGATAACGGAATGAGTACATGCCACAACGCAAAGGACTAGCCACTCTACCATACATCAAAAACATTTCTGAAATGACAGCCAGACTGCTGCGACCACTGGGACACATAACAGCACACAAACCAACAGCCACTCTCAGACAACAACTCACCAGGACGAAGGACCTGATTCCCAGCATGAGCAAAACCAATGTAATGTACAAAATCCCATGCAAGGACTGCACAAAACACGACATAGGACAAACAGGAAGACAGCTAACGATCCGCATCCATGAATACCAACTCGCCACGAAACGACATGACCAGTTATCTTTAGTAGCCACACACTCAGATGACAAGCAACATGATTTCGACTGGGACAACACTACTATTATAGGATAAGCCAAACAGAGAACAGCCAGGGAGTTTCTCGAGGCATGGCACTCATCCACTGATTCAATCAACAAGCACATCGACCTGGACCCAATCTACCGACCACTACAGCGGACAGCTGGAACTGACAACCGGAAGTGGCAAATACAAATCACTAGAAATGCTGGAGGAAACATCACAGAAGCGTTTCACAGTATGCTCCCAAGCACTGAGGATGTCACCTCGACAGGGGACGAAACGTCTGCAACACAAATTCCCAGCTCGGCGAACAGAACCACAACAAAAGATTATAAAGCCCAGCTCTTACAAACTTTTCCAGCCTTTTAGCAAGAACCGAAGCAAGGCTCACTTGCCTATTATGACCAGGGTCGACACTTCACCCCTTCCTGACCAAGGGGATAACATTTGCTCTCCTTCAGTCTTCTGGTACTATTCCTGTAGACAATGGCAACATAAATATCAAAACCAAAGGTTCTGCAAACTCCGCCCTTTTATTTGAACTCATCTCCACAACAATATAATGTTGCAATAAAGCACTTATTATAATTATATGAAATGAATTTCAATACCATACAGCGGCTATCGTCTGTGGTGTGTTTCTTCTTTTGGCTGGAGATTTCCCTAGGTAACCTTCTTTCTTTTACTGCGAATATGTTTCTACGAAAAGGTATCTTTGATTGAATTTTGTTTTATTTTCATGTGTCTGACTCAATAACAGTTAGTCTACCTGATTTTCAAAATGTCTGCCGTTTTTTTTAAAAAAAATTCCAACCTCGGATTGTCTCATTGTTCTGATGTTGGCAAAACAGTAAATTCAAACTCGATTGTCTTTCAGTGTCCTATGGCATAGTTCAAACTCAGTGCTTAAATTCTAATTGTTGTCAAAACAGCAACCAACTCAGCTATCGATTTCGCATCCAATTGTTACGTATTCTCAATTTTCAGTGTTCCTGAGGCAGCTCGTGTAGGCTCTCAGTGCAGCACAGCATTCACTCTCACTTCTATGTAGAGTACACGCCTTCAACTTCATAACATATCTTATGGACTTATGCTCGTGACACTGGCAGTATCTTGGTGAATGTCCTCTGAACCCACTCCGTTACAATCACCGACTTTTTGTAACGTGCCAAACAGCATTGCGCACATCTTGGTCTAACCGATGTCATGTATAGCTTTTCTAATCTATTCCTCGATGAATAAAGGTTACGCCTCCGGTACCCTATGCCTTCATAATTAATGTTTTAAACTGTTAGATCACCTTAGGGGTCAGTGAAGTGGTACTTGCTGTGCATTGTGGTTTGCTGCCGTTCATTGAAAACTCCCTGTCCAGTTCATTCTTGCAAAGTATATCACCTCATAGTTTTTAGGATTAAATTCCATCTGACATTGATCTGTCCATCTGTCAATTCCATCAATTTCTTCCCTTCCTGTAACATAAAGTCTTCCTCCTCACTACCGAGTACCCGGCAAATCTTTGTATCAAACACGCTTAGGACTATCGCCTCCACCACCCTGCAGATTAACCTCTATATCATTTATGAATACCACAATAATAAGGAACACAGCATTATGCCAGTGGTATACCAGCGGATACCAGTCTCCATTCACACAGTCTTCTACCAACGTTTGTCTCTTTAAACTGTTAGATAAAGTTAAAAATCACACAACGCTAGGTGACAGTCCAACAGGTTATTTGGAAGCGCTAGCTCTCGGAGCGATGCCCTTCATCAGGTAACCGTAGAACAGCATAATAAGACACAGAATTTATGATCTTGTCCTGCAGCTACCTGATGAAGGAACAACGCTCCGAGAACGAGTACATCGACATAAACCTATTGATCTATAACCTGGCGTTGTGTTAATTGAAACTTTGACTTTTAAATTTTAAGAAGAATCTGACAAGAGAGTAGTCAGAAAACCAGAGAACAGCCAATGTGGTTTCACTTCACTGAAGCGTGGTTGTGTCAGGCCATGCAACTATAGCGCAGTGATCATCAAATCAATGTTTGGCAATCTATTGGAGAAAATAGGGAATACGAACACTGATTTCCGTTTGGAGCGGTAAAGTTTGACAGGGGTGAGTCACTATATCTTTATCAGAGGGAAGTCATGCCTAATGTATTTTAATGTTCTTTTTCAGTGAAGCTATTTATATATTTTTCCAACATGGCCTTTGATAAAGCCCCACATCGGAAACTGATAAAGAATGTAAAATATTATGGCATAAAGTGGAACTTCGCAAGTTACATCCAACATTGTCTAATCCAGCAGTGATGTGGCTGTGCTGGTGTTGGATTGGCGTGGACAAATTTAAAAGTCTCACGACATGTGGTTATCGTCAAACAGGTTTATTTGGAAGGACAAGCTGGTGAGATAGGATCACAGACACAGAATTTATGATTCCGTTTCAAAGCTACCTGATGAAGGAGCACCACTCCAAGAGCTCGCATTTTAACATGCTGATCAAATGGCTTCCTCGAAAAAGCGTCAGTCAACGTCATTAGGCATGACTTCTTTCTAATAAAAATATCGTGACTTATCCTGATCAAACCTTTTTAAATGGAGATCAATTTTCGCATTCCATTTTCTCTAATGCATTTCCTAACAATTGTTTGATAATCACTGGGCTATAGTTGCCCAGTCTCTCCCCACCACATTTCCTTTAATGTGAAACCACATTGGCTGTTCTCTGGTCCTTTGACTCCTCCTCTGTTACCTGATACTACTTAAACAACTGAGCCAGAGCATTCCCTCTTTGAGGAGAAAGTGAGGACTGCAGATGCTGGCGATCAGAGCTGAAAATGTGTTGCTGGAAAAGCGCAGCAGGTCAGGCAGCATCCAGGGAACAGGAGAATCGACGTTTCGGGCATAAGCCCTTCTTCAGGATTCCTGAAGAAGGGCTTTTGCCTGAAACGTCGATTCTCCTGTTCCCTGGATGCTGCCTGACCTGCTGTGCTTTTCCAGCAACACATTTTCAGCTCATTCCCTCTTTGCCTCACCAGCAGCGTGAGATACAATTCATCTGGAGTTAGGGATTTGATCAAACGTATACCAGCTAAAACCATTAATTCGTGCTCACTTCTTCTGTCAATGTGCTCAACAAGTTTACACACGGTCTTGTCGAAATCTGCACTTGCATCCTCCTTCTCCCAAACATAACAGATACAAAGCACTCATTTGACAGTGTCCCCCAATTCTCGATGATCCTGCACTTGTCTATGTCACTGCGTCACTCAGTCACCTTTGTGTGAATTTTCTATGTTTGCCACCTATCTCTTCACGTTCTCTGAAGTGGAGATAGCAGCAGCCGAAGTTTGTCGTTGAAAATCTTGCGAAAGATCACAGATTATAGAGCAGTACAGTACAGGAACGGGACCCTTGGCCCATAATGTTCTGCCGAATAGGACACCACATAGAAGTAATCAATTCTGCCTGGCTTTGGTCCATATCCCTCTTTTCCTTGCATATTCACATGCTTATCTGAAAGCACCTTAAAGTGCCCTATTGTATCTGGCCCGAGTCTGCACCTGGAAGCGCGTTCCAGGATCTTACTGTTCTCTGTGTAAACATCTTACTGCTCATGTCTCCTTGGAAATTTCTCCTTCACACCTCAAGCACATGTTCCCTTGTATTAAATGTTTCAATTCCAGGGGAAGGTTTCTCACCATCGACTCAATTATGTATCTCATAATCTTATCAATTCTCCCTTCAGAGCTGTCTCTGATGGAGAATGTAACCTGAGATTTTCTAGCGTCTGTTATGGAGGAGGAATAAAGTTTCATTGGAGGCATTTCAGAAGAAGTTGACTGGATTGATTCCAGAGATGAGGAGTTTGTCTTATGTAGATAGATTGAGCAGCTCTGATATATATTCTCTGATTATGACAATAGGAGTATGTCAGATGCTATAGCTGATTAACTATGTAGGTATGGAATGGATATTTCCTCATGTGGGGACATCTACATTTTTGGATAAAGCATAGCAGATATAAAACGGGATCAGGAGAAGTTAATTGTCTCAAAAGATTGCCAATCTGCGTAACTCACTACCTCAGAGTGCAGTGGCAACTGGGACTTTTAGTAAGTTAAGTGTTATGGAGAACGGTTAGGAAAGTAGAACTGAGCTGAGCCGACATCAGCTATGACCATATTAAATAACGCAGAGTCTCGTGGGGCTGAATTTCCAATTGATGCACCTTGTTCAACCCTTTTAATGGGTGAGGCTGATTGTCAATCCGGAGGCAGACATTCAGGATAAATCAGTCTCAAACGTTTTGACACATTTCAACAAGTGGAGTAAAGCAGTGACTAGTGTTGAGTCTTCAACGTTTTCCAATCTGTATCAATAATGTGGAGGTGTAGAGAAATGTACTATAACCACGTTTGGTGACGACACGAAGATGAGCAGAAAATTAGATAGTCAATAGATGGTGGGCGGGTATGAAATTGAATATCGACAGGGAACGTGAAGGAATAATAGCTGACAGTTGGAATACACTATTATCAACAATTCCGTGATTTCTTACATGAATAATTGAAGGCTGCACATTACTGAAGTGGAGAGAGATTATAGAAGTTAACGATACAGTGTATACTGGAGGGTTCACCATGATTTTTCATGGGAGTGTTGTTGAATCTTCCTGATGGTTTACTCCCTGATGTTCCCATTGGTCTCAGTGCACAGAGGATATTTTGATATTATAGGTTAGTAGTGGAGACTGCTGAGGGGTAGGATGCTTTAAGCTGTGTGTCAAGGGGTGGCCCTTATCCGAGAGACCGTCATTTCTTTCTCCATAGGGACCCGAAGACGATTGGAATGGCTGACTACTTCTGAATGAAGTCACAGTGACGCGGCCTGGGCAGTGAGTATTCAATAACATGACGTACTGTTCATGGTCATACTGTAACATTAATGGAGTGAGAACTCCTTCAATACTTCTGCAGTTGACATGAGGACTTTGCAGAGCCAAGTCAGGAACCCCGCCATACTGGGGAAACAAAGATAAATCTGGAAGCTCTGTGCTGAACAAGAAATCATTGTATTCACGTCATATACCATATATATCCTCCGTCACCGAATGGTGAAATTGAAGTCGATAAACTGGGAGATTATGGAATGTCACCCACTTGAATCTGGAAAGTTGTGGGTGATAGAACTGTGATCCCTTTGAACTGCGACCCTAACAGTCACTGGAAGAACCGTCCTCCTCCTGGTGTGAAGCTCTCTGTTGACAGAGTTCACATCACTCTGTTACCAGCTCCTTGCTCAATCAAGGACGCCTCACACGTTTCTCCTGGATTAAGTGTAACTGGGGAAGCTGTTTTGGAAAACCCGGAGTGGATACTGCAGATCCCTTTCCACGCACACTGACTTCGAGCTGTCAGAGCATTCCCACTCAGATGCTATAACTACACTTCCCATGTTCCGTCCAGAGTTGGGTTACCAAATACTGAGTTCTCCCTGAATATCTGAGGCAGTTCACAGCACAACCTCCAGCAAACCATCCCGAGCACAGCCACTAACCTTTCAATAACAGGAGTCAGTCCGAAGCCCCTCAGCTAAATGTTTGAGGCCTAGTTCTTTACAATAATACTCGAGGAGTTTCCTCATATGTCTGGGCCCACGATCTGCTGACAGAGATAAACACGATCAGTGTGCAGACACAGACCCAACTTTCAAAGACGTGTCTTCAAGCTGCTGAAACGCCCTGACCAGCATGGAGCATCACATGGGACACATTGAAATGTGAACATAGCCTAACCCACACTATTTAATTGTTTCTCAGCTTCACACTAATGGAATCAAATAATTCACGGAGACATGCAGCAAAGGTCATCGTAAGATACAGAGTGTGATATTTCCGTGGCTGTATGAGGCGCATTCTGTCCTGTTACCTGTTCGAGAGAGATTTGGAAACAGATGAGGATCAGATCTCTTAGAGGACAAACAACTTGTGAAGCTTTGGATCTTTCTTGAAGTTGGAACAGCAGAGGCTGCATGATTTGTGTGGTCCATCTCTCACAGAACTGCAACACCCGGTCCACTTTCAGCAAATATTTCTGGCGTCGAAGCAGGTTTAGAATTCAGTGCATCTCACCCAAGTGCTGCACACACACTTTCTCCCTCAGTTTTGTCATTTCATGTTCTTTCCTCCTGAATTGAAGAACTTCATGTGAGAACATCTATTTTCTGAATATTACTTTTGCTACTGTGCGTTTATGGGACGTTGCTACATTGAAACAGATGCTATTGGATGAATAGACTTGGTTTGACTGCCAAAATTTTCAATAAAATTAAGTTACTCCAAGTTCCCCTTTCTTTTGTTGTATTTTAACGAGTGTTGTTGAATAAGTTGTGTTTTGCTTAATTTTAAATAGTTTGACTAATCTACTTGCATCTGGAATGCAACGCCTCACATTTACCTATACAAAGAAAGTTCCAGTCTCGGTTAAATTTTAATGTATTTTGAGGGGATATGTTCTGTATCATAACAAGAGGGGCTGATAATTACAATTGGATAAATACTTATTTTACCACTAGTTGAAGCAGTATGGGGTTTGACGGGGGAATAGGACAAGATGGAGTAGTGAGATGTTGGATGGTCGAATCATAAGAATGAGAACATAAAATAAATGTGCTCTCAGATAATCTGAAACGGTTAGTTATATCATATTCTCAATCCATGTCACACATCCACCTTAGATATTGTAATCCTGGATGATATATCTATGCACATCAGACTGTGCACTGCTCAATATAGCCAGGAAATCTTTACAGAGTAGAACACTGAGTCGGTCTCACCAGGCCACGAGCTACCTGTCTAGCAGGAAAGCTGCAGAGATAACAGCATTGCATTCACCTTTAAATCTGGATGAGATAGCTGACCAGTACGATGAGCCGTGAATATCCATGAATTGATCTGCAAACCAGGAACAATTATGCTCACAGTATGCAGAGCTGTGTACATCACGTAAGTGCATTGCTCGGTCATACTGTGTTAGATCACTGCCCTGCACGAGGAACATTGGAACCCATACTGGAAGTGACAGGATATGCAGCACCCATCTATTTGCATCTCCACATCACCATTTTGCCATATCATGAGGCGCTGTGGGTATGACAATCACGGCCGGAGATAGATGTCGGGGAATCAGTTTCAATATCAACACTGGCAGGGGTTTTGAAGTTTTGAATACAGACAGTGAGGAGGAGATTGAGAGAGAAAGTCATGGAAAGATGTATTCACAGGTTTCCGAAAGTAGAAATGTAAAGATTTCGTTAGCATCTCCCATACATCATTCTTAGTAGTGCTCGCCGAAGCCCGTATGCCCATGGATATTCTGTGAACCGTGGCACCGGTGCCATCTTTAAAAGACCAATTGACACACGGTTCAGCTTTGTCATTCGGAGCTGCCCTGCACGGTTTACCCTGAACATGAAAGGTAAAGTGCAATTGGGCTTCAGTTTGTTGACAGAGACACGGACGGCCTGTTCGATGGGCGAGGGCAGAGGAGGCACATTCCCTTCCCAGAGGAGGCAGCATCATCTGACCCACCGAATATAGTCTGAGCATACCACCCACTTCAGTGCAGTATTTGCAGTCTGAAGAAAGGTATAACAATACAGGTCAAGCAGGATAAGTGTTGCCGTCTTCTCGCTGCACCCTCAGACTGACTGTCTCTCTGTTATAGCCATTAACCCCGAACAACGCTCATGCTGTGGACACCTCACCATTTCGCCCCCCTCCACACAAGTATCAGTACTAACAGCAGGGCCACTCCTTCGCACCCTAATTTATTCATGCGGAGATTCTGAAACATCAACATCCCACCAATTGAACAGGAGGAATTTTCAGTGAAGGTCAATTCTTACTTTAATCCCACTGCAGGTTCCGTTTCCCTTGTCACAACTTAGAAATGATGGCCCTGATGCCATTCCCCTTTTGTGTCAAGCCGGTACAAATGCTATCTCGATGGTCTCGTTTGGCATGAGTATGGGCTCACAAGACATCAGCTCCACCAGCTCCCTGGAAATGAGCAGGGTTTCTCCCTCCTACACTCCATTCTGAAAACACCTCACATATTAATAACTTATCTGTGATATTTACTGCGCTTCCCACTTGTCCTGATATCATCAGTAATTTGTGCTCGTATACAGCGCCCCCTGCTCCTGTTTCCCCTTTATAATTGGACATCCTATTTTCTATAGTTTAGTTTTTAATATTCTTCCTGTCAAAGTGCACCGCCTCACACTGATCTGCATTGATTCTCATGTGCTGTGAACCTGAACACGAAACTTAATTGTCCCTGTCCTGTTGCAGTTCCATAATATCCTCCACACACTTTACATTTCCACCAGATCTTCTGCCATTCAGAAGCATTGGAATTGTTATGGAGTCACAGTCCCACAGAACATCTCAAGTATTCACACACTCACTGTATGAGCTCGTGAAATACTGATAAACTCCCCAAGTAGCAACAAAAATGTTGGAACAGTCCCCGCCGAACAAGTTAATGAATGACAGGCTGCCAAGTGAACAACAGAAACAATGAGAGATACCATATAAAACCAATGAAATATCAGCATGGAGCAACATTAATATTGAGAGACTCTGCACGCCGCTATTGGTGTTTTCGCATTCAACGGTGCACCTGCGTGTCTGTATTTGGCTCTGTCTTTAAATGTATGTCTCTATTAGTTTTTGAGTGTATCTTTATGCGTGGCGTGTTTGTGGTATTTAAAGTGATGCCATACGATCTCTTCCGTGTCCCCAGTGGGTGAAAGCGACCAGGGACTCAGTGAGTGAAGGAACAGACGAGGGCGGGGACTCACTGCTTTTAAGACACAGGGTAAATCCTTCTGCTAATTTAAATCATAAACACAAAAAAGCTCACCTCGACTTTAATCGGTTAAAGTATGACAAAAAAAACAAGTTTCAAGAATAGCTAGCTGTAGGTCTCAGCTGATGATCCCATTGTATCTTTCCATTTTCTTCTGTTCCGTCTTTTGCTTCACTGGTCTTTTATGGATAAAGTACTTTTCAGAAAGCAGATCTGAGGGCAGTCTGTATCTTTGTCTTTGTCTTGAAAGCACTTTGTCTTTCTGGCTAACTGTTCAAAATGCAGAATTTAATAAATACTTTACTGCACAGAGTTAATTGGCATATTGGATAGTTTTGCGGAGTTGAACGGCTCAATTCTATTCCTGTTTTATGTGTCCAGCTTTGTCAAAAGAAGAGCTAACTTGCTTTGCGGTTAGCACACGTTAATACTAAGGGGTTTACCATTTAAGATTAAGTTAAGAATGCTCGATTATCGATCGGGCTGTGCTGTCCGTGGTGTCTCCATCACCAGAGAACAGTGAAGACTGTATAACTTAGATATTCAAGGCTGATCACGACCGACCTTTGATGGATAGGAGTGAGATTTTTTATTTGGAATGAAAGTTCAGCCGCAATCAGAATAGACATAATCTTTCTACATAGAACAAAAGGCTCGAGGGACCGAATAACCAGGTGCTGTTCCAAACTCAAACTTTGCTCTCTCACTTCACACCTCTAGGCTGTTACAAAGGTTGAGGAATTCCCCATTCAGCCAGTCAGGAATAAATCCAATGAGGCAGAAGGATACCATTCTGCCTCTCTAAGGTGTTGGTCAGGAATTTATAAAATGAGTACATTAAACATCAGAAGAAGAGTCCAAGCAACCTTTCTAGGTTTCGACACAGGTACGGGAGAGCCTTGGTTAGCTAACAGCAAATTCTGAGTACGGATTATTACTTATTTTCCGTTTAGAATGCTTTTAGTAGCGGAGTGTCTCGTGGATCAACATGAGGTCATCAACAATTTCCAGTGTAGCTTAATGATTTGGATTGAAGGGGCCAAATGAATGGGAGATCAATTTACCACCAGAGTACACCAGAAAATTAATCAATAAGATTTCAAGTGGATGCAAAGCGTCTGAAAAGGAATAATGATAGGGACGTTTTGTGAGCAAACCTTCAGCCACAAAAAAACACAATAACGGTGATGGGAAGTTTGTACTTTGGGGAAAGAATAAAACATCTGTAAATTATTTAAATGGAGAGAGATTTCAGAATTCGGTGGTATACAGAGATTCATGTATCCTGGTACATAAATCAGCTCTTTCTTTTCTGAAGAAGCCGCAAGTGGTTTGGATGTCAAATGAAAAGATGCCTTTATTAAAAAAAAAGTATTGAGTTTGATGTTAGGGATGTTTTTCTGCTCCTGCACAGAGCTTTGCTGAGACCACATCTGAGGCACTGTGTGAGGTTATGATACCCTAAACGAAAACAAAACACGATTGGTTTTGAACTTTTCAAGGATATTTCTGTTACGATAAAGGCATGATGTTATGAAGGGTTAACTGATTAGACCTGAGCGTGAGAAATGCCCTTATTGATCATGTTTAGTGAGGAGAGTGTAACTGGTCAACACCTAATGGATATTTCCTCTTGAATGCTAGAATAAACTAGGATAAGTAATTTAAGAGCGCGATGCATTAATTTTAACACAGATAATGTGAAGACATTCACTTATAAAGACATCTTAAAATCAAGTGGGGAGATTTCTTGCTAAGGGAATGGTTCTGTGTACGACCGCAGCAATTGATACACCTGCATGGAACAGGGGATGTGATGGATTGATACAGTTCGGAGTATGTTCATTGAGACCTCACATGGTCCCCTTTAGGATCACGTAATATTATTGTGTGATTCAACTCAGAAAGGGAAGAAATATATCCCTTCTAAGAAGGAAAGGCGTCATGCTCCCTGCCTCTTTCATTTTCCTCATCAAAGCAATGTGTGCAAACTAAAATACTTTGTTCGACATGTTCGACACGTGGAGGATTCCTGATGAGTATTTATTGAAAATTCCTCACTGACTGAAACAAAGCGAATTCAGCAAAATCCAACTGTTCCAGGAGGAAATCCCTTTGAAAGCAGCTTTTGTGAGCAGTACAACTTTACAGGCAGAATATCATTTGAGTTAATCTCTTAGTTTTCCTTCTGTCTTAAATTCAAACAATAGTTAGCTAACGTTCTTTCAAGTTAACTCTCTGCATATTTTGTTTTTTCTGTTCATCATCGGAAACGTGCATGTGTGTGCGCGCGTATGTTTGTGAGAGAAAGATAGATTGGTAGGGATATATATATGCGTGCGTGTGTGTGTACGTGTGCCTGAGTGTGTGATAGACTACGTATTGTGATGATGTTCTCATTTTAACAAGATTATTTTGTCCGTGTTTCTTGTTCTCTAAGAAAGTTCGTAAAAGTAGAGCGACAGAAATGTCGACTTTAACAACGACAGGGCAGACGCCAATTCACCCAGTTCAGATGTTTTTTTTCTAGTTTGGTTCAATTTTCGCCTTGAAGCTGCTGGCAGCAGAGAAGGTGCGGCAGAAAAAAAAAGATTACATGTCTTAGCAACTGATTCTTGCCTATGTGTTCTCTCTGAAATCTCTCCTGCCTGTAAGAGTCTTTGTGTGAAAATACCTTTTACCAATGGGTGTGTTTACAGGATGTTGCGGGAATTGGAGCAGTTAATTTGCTAATTTTCTGAATCGAGTCAGTTGAGTTCTCAAATAGTTAAGTTATTATGAGTTCTGTGTTCCTTTATTCGTGCTTCAAATGTCGTATTTAAATAAATTCTGAATTCCGAGTGGTTTGACCATCTGCATCATACACTTCACATCTGCCTTTAAAATAAGGAAAAAAATAATGTTTAGGCTACCTTCTTAAATTATTTTATGCGGGACTAGTCTTGTCCATCACAGCACATATTGGTTTGTGTGTTCGTGAGTGCACCCGTCTGTGGTGGTGCGTGAGGTTTTGTGTCAGAGTGTGTGTCTGAGTGCCTTTGTGCATGTGTGCCTGAGTGAGAATCTGTATGTAAGAGATTTTGTGTGTGTGTGTGTGTGTGTGTGTGTGTGTATGTGTGTGTGTGTGTGTGTGTGTGTGTGTGTGTGTATGTGTGTGTGTCTGTTTTTCCGTCGGTCTGTCTGTTTGACTGTCGATCTGTCTGTGTGTGTGCAGTGTGTGTGTATATTCCACAATTGTTTTAGAAAGAGAAGCATCAATGTATATTTCTGCAATACCTACGCTGTTTCTCATTCATTTTTTCATCATATTTAGAATAACTTGCTTTGGTCATAACCTGGCTATTTTAGCATATTGAAGAAATCTGGCTGACTTGTTTCCAACACTGAACCTGACCCAGTCTCCGAACGATATTACTAACCATATGTCCGATTTGGCTACATTGAAAATTTATTTTGATCAGTGGAATCGTGGGACGAGAAACAGAAACAGTGAACGAAAAAACAGGAAACTAAAAACCAGTGACTCTGACATCAGTGCTGGGTAAGTAGTTGAAGGGGAGTTTGAGGGACAGGGTGTACATGTATTTGAGATGGCAAGGACTGATTAGGGATAGTCAACATGGTTTTTCACGTGGGTTATCGTCTCTCTATGGTTGATTGGATTTTTTGAAGAGCAGCAAAAGAAGATTGATGACGGCTATGTTGTTGGATGTTGTTTATGTAGATTTCCCAAAGCTTTCGACAATGTTTCACATAGAAGACAGATCTTTAAAGTTAGGTCACATGGGATTCGTGGAATCTAACAATTGAATACAAAATCGCATAAGGACAGAAGAAAGACGATGGTGGTAGAGGATTATTGCATCTTTTCAACCTTGGAAGCCTGTGACCAGTGGAATGCCACAAGAATCACTGTTGCGTTCATTATTTTGCATCATTTGTAAAAATGATTTGGATGTGAATTTTAGAGGCATGGTTAGCAAGTTTGCAGATGATATCAAAATAGGTGGAGTAGTGGACAGCGAAGATTGTCTTAGGATGCAACGGGATTTTGGTCAGATGGAACAATTGTCCAAGCAGTGCCAGGTGGAGTCTAATTTAGATAAATGAAGTTTTGCATTTTCGAAAGACAAACCAGGGCACGCCGTGCACAGTTAATGATGGGTTTGTGGGGAGTGTTGCGGATCAAAGTGACCTTGGAGTACTGGTTCATAATTCCTTGAAAGTGGAGTCGGAGGTATACAGAATAATGAAGAAGACATTTGGCACGCTTGGCTACATTGGTCAGCACTTTGAGTATAGGAGTTGCGATGGCATGTTGCAGGTAAATAGGACGCTTGTGAGGCAGTTTTCTGATCACTGCATAAAATTTGGTTAGTTGTGCTAAAGGAAATATGCTGCTAGACTTAAGAGGATGCAAAAAAAAATTACAAGGATTTTGCCTGTACTGGAGGCTTTGAGCTACAGGTTGAGAGTGCGTAGGGTTCAGCTTTTTATTTTCCATGGAATGTCGGTGGTTGAGGTGTTACAGAAGTTCATAACCTCACGAGAGGCAAGATGAGAGTAAATGTACAATGTCATTTTCCCCGGGGTGGAGGTGTTCAAAACTGGAATAATTGTTTTAAGTTAAAAAGGAGAAAGATTGATACAGCACCTTAGGGGAAACATTTTCAAAGGACAATGGTGGGTATATTAAATGAGCTGCCAGACGAAATGGGGGTGGCTGGTACAATTACATTAAAAACATTTCTGGACGGGTACATGAAATGGAGTCCAGGTACATAGGATGGTGAAGGAGGCGTTTGGTATGCTTTCTTTTATTGGCCAGAGTACAGGAATTGGGAGGTCATGTTACGGCAGTACAGGACATTGGTTACGCCACTGCTTGAATATTGCGTGCAATTCTGGTATCTTTCCTGTCGGAAAGGTGTTGTGAAACCTGAAAGCGTTCAGAAAAAAAATTTCAACGATGTTGCCAGGGTTGGAGGATTTGAGCTATTGGGAGAGGATGAACAGGCTGGGGCTATCTTCCCTGGAGCTGAGGGGTGAGCTTATAGGGGTTTACAAAATTATGAGGGGCACGGATATGGTAAATAGGCAAAGTCTTTACCCTGAGGTCGGGGAGTCCAGAACTAGAGTGCATAGGTTTAGGGTGAGAAGGGAAAGATATAAAAGAGACCTAACAGGCAACTTTTTCACACAGTGGGTTGTACTGTTATGCAATGTGCTACCAGAGGAAGTGGGGGAGGCTGGTCCAATTGCAATATTTAAGAGACGTTTGGATGGGTAAATGAGTAGGAAGGGTTTGGAGGGATATGGGGAGGGTGTGGCAGGTGGGACCGGATTGGTCAGCATGGACTGGTTGGACTGAAGGGTCTGTTTCAATGCTGTGACTCTATGATTCTATATAGATATTGGCTAATTGCTGGCAATTGAGATTGGAATAGGTTAGGATATCCTCACCAGGGACGAGTTGGACAGAAGGGTCTGTTTCCGTGCTGCATGTGTTTAATACAGGGATTAAGAGAAACTCTCAAATGGACTTTGAAGCGAGAATTGTCTTTCGCAGATATTTATTGTGCCTCTTTGTTTACATTTATTCAACGTTGAACTATTTCAGTATTTGACACACCAGTGGGTCACGGATAATGGGATACAGACAGGAAGATGGGACTGAGACCAGAACCTGATCAACCACGATCTTAGTGCATGTGCAGTCTGCTCCTCAGTCTTATGTTCCTACGTTCCATTCAGTCGTTCAAACCGGCGAGACAGGAGCAGTTGGAGGCTACTTACTCCTATACCTTGGTATACAGAAGAAGAGGAGACCTTCCATCAAAACAAAATTGTCATACACGGTTTCGCTGGTTTAGAAAATGTGATGAAAATCGAATCTGGCTGTGAAGGAACTATCTAATCTCTCTTTACAGATCCCCTCGCTGCAGTATGTAATTCATTTCTTGGTCATGTGATAAACTCAAATTCACTTTCCACATAGGCTGCATTGCTCACCAGGCGATGGTTGATGAAATTCTCTGGTCACCCTGACTGCAACATTCAATAATAGACATCCCAGGAAAATAGCAACCACTAACTTTCCAATAACAGTATGTAAGAACATCAGAAGCAGGAACAGGGTGTAGATCCCCAATCCACATCATTCATTCAAATCATGGCTGATCTGCTCAAGGTCTCAGATGCTCTTTGTTGCCCAATTCTTCATCACGTTCAACTCTCTGACATGTCAAATTCCCTCTACGTCTGATTTAAGTACTTACAGTAATCTCACTCCCTAACTCTTTGGAATAGAACCTTTCTGATTTTTGCAAACCTCTGCTTGAAGAAAACACTCCCTGACCCTTCTTCATGACCTACTGCTATGTGTAAAAAAGGTGAAGACAAAAGTACAGGTAACCGTGAATGACCATGTTATCAAAACAGCATTTGACTGAGGATGGCATGAAGGAACTTGAACAAAATTGAGCCTAATGGGAATCGGTTGCTAAAATCCCCATTGCTGGAGTGATTTAAAGCATGAGGATTAATATTGTGATTCATGGACATTAACATTCTTAGTCTTGTGACGTGTCTGCAGGAGATCCTCAAGGTAGCTCACTCAGCACATACATTTTCAGCTACTTTATCAATTTCGTACCCCTCCATCTTAAGATCAGAAGTGAGAATGCTCATGAAAGATGACACAATGTTCAAATCGACGTGCCACCACTTAGTTCCTGAAGCAGTTTGTATCCACTTGCATCAAGCCCTGGACACTATTCAAGCTTCTACTGTTAAAGAAGAGGTAACTGTCATGTAACAGCAATTTTAGACTCTGTTAATTTCCATAATAAAAGGAAGAGCTCATTTGCTTCTCAGGAACTGATGAAGCCATTCGGCTCATCAAAACTATCAGGAGAAAGTGAGGACTGCAGATGCTGGAGATCAGAGCTGAAAAATGTGTAGCTGGAAAAACGCAGCAGGTCAGGCAGCATCAAAGGTCCAGGAGAATCGACATTTCGGGCACAGGCCCTTCTTCAGGAATTCCTGAATAATGGCTTATTCCCGAAACGTCGATTCTCCTGCTCCTTTGATGCTGCCTGACCTGCTGCGCTTTTCCAGAAGCACATTTTTCAGCTCATCGAAACTATCAGTAAAGGAGGGAGCTAGCCCATTCCGTCCCTGCAGCCTATTGCGCAAGACGAGAGGAAAGCTAATGTTATGGAACAGACAAGACACCCAGAAAGGTATTTCAGGAAGGCAGCCTAAAGGAAAATTTGAAGTGCCTATTGCAGATGCGATGTGATTGGTCTGATTAGATTAGATTACTTTACATTTTAGATTAGATTAGATTACTTTACAGTGTGGAAACAGGCCCTTCGGCCCAACAAGTCCACACCGACCCGCCGAAGCGTAACCCACCCATACCCCTACATTTACCCCTTACCCAACACTACGGGCAATTTAGCATGGCCAATTCACCTGACCTGCACATCTTTGGACTGTGGGAGGAAACCGGAGCACCCGGAGGAAACCCACGCAGACACGGGGAGAACGTGCAAACTCCACACAGTCAGTCGCCTGAGGCGGGAATTGAACCCGGATCTCTGGCGCTGCGAGGCAGCAGTGCTAACCACTGTGCCACCGTGCCGCCCACAAGTGCCGCCCGATTACTTGACGTTAAATAGAACACATTTTATTTAAAAACTGTACCTAAAATACAACCAAAGAAAGAAGTTTAGAATAACTTAACTCTGTTGGAAAACTTAACAATAACAGGTATATTAACTGTTACTAAGTAACTATTCCAAAACAGTTTTCCATCCACTTTTTAAAAAGGAGAAATCAGACACAGATTGCCATATGCACTTCTCCAGTCCAGTAGGAAAAAAGAAAAACATATAGATAAAATTGAGAGATATTAGAGGCCAAGATGCATGCATTAAAACTTTCAGCACTGTTAACACTCTAACAACGTCTGACATTGCTGAAGAACCATAACCAGATATTCTAGTCAGTACGAATTCGCTACATCAGTTCAGTCTGCTTTAAAATTAACCCAAGGCAACCCAAAGCTGTCAACTCAAGTGTTCCTAACGAGCCAATTCTTCACCTCTCGTTCAATCTCTCTCCTAAAAGAAACCAGGACAAAACAACCTCTGAAAACTACAGCATTGTCACACTAGTTAGTACATCGAGCTGTTAAACCTAATCTTGTCATTAGTCCTATCCAATTGAACGAGGAAGAAATGATTCAACACCTCAAGACACGTGCTGAGGAACAAAATGAGGCCACACAATTCCTTGAGTCAGTTGTACAAGGACAGAATGAGGTATTCGATGTTCCAGCATGAAAAAGAAATGGAGCAGAGGCTGCACAGACTGAGTGTCCCACGTTGTTCCTCGTACCTCCATTGCTTGTGGTACACACGTGGGGCATAATCGTGGTTTTCTCAAACTGAAGAGAGGCTTTGTTTGAAATCTCAAGGAGGCACCTTGCGTCTTTCAAAGACAAACTGATGTGCTCCATGCGGGTCAGAAGCTGGTGGGAATGGCTAACTGTGACAGAAGGCAAATATTGTGGCTGTGGTTGGGATTGTTTACAACATGACGTTCAGTGCAGTGCCACACACCGATTGCACATTAATCCCAGGGAGTTCGTTCACACTTCTTTCTCAATCGACGTGAGCTTCTACAGAGGCACACAAACTATTCGGAATTAACTATCCAGAGTAAAGTATGGATTTTCTCACTGAACAATGTCTCTTTTGGAAATAACTGATCACCTCTGATCCTAAAGTTTCAACACAATCATCTCTTCTCTCACAGCACCATGGATTAAACTTTCAGTTTATTCACTCTCTCTTCGTGGTACCATCATCCGAGGGATTACTCTGTTGATATTCGGTTCAATTGCATCTGTGGAAAGGTGATCATTCGTTACAAAGGAGATCCTATCAGTACGCAATACCCCAAATACTCTCTCAGCAAAGCTCTACAACTGTAGGAAGACGGCTATACTTACATTCTTAAATCATCTTACAATGAAAGACAACATAACTCTTCTTGCCGTCATTACGTACTTCCCTGGATGTCCTGTGTTTGGTGACACATGTTCAAAGACATTCAGGTCCTTTTGGAAAACAACATTTCCCAACCACGCACCATTTTATCAGTACAAAATGAGACGCAAACTATTTTCTGCCCACATCTATGTCATTTGCCTGCCTTGCAAATTGGTCCATATGATTCACCTGATACTCCGTGAGTAAGGGCTTGAAGTCCAGAAATGAGCGCTGATTTCTGCATAGTTTCACCCTAAACAATTCTCAATCCATGTAGTACCTTCCATTCTTATCCAATGGATCCACATTTCTTCGTTCTAACTATCAATACCCATGTCACAAGTCTTCAGCAAATTCAAATACAACACTCCCACTGGTTCTTATTTATGGATGCCTCAAAAACACAAAACTCCACGGTTTTCTCAAAGATTATTTCCTGAATCGAAGCTGATCCATCACGATGCCCCATGTGTGCAGTTGTCACAATCCTTAAGAATGATTTTAATATTTTCCTTACAATAGACATGAAGTGGCCCATTTTTATTCCTATACCAGTCTCGTTTTAAATATTTACGGTTACGACAGTTACTTTCCAGTCTTAAGGAACCAGACTCCAAAGAACTTTGAAGAATAATTAATATTTTTTTCTTGTAGTTACAACGTTTAAAAGACATTTAGATAAAGTTCTGGAAGCGCAATTTGGTTGCAGTAGGTCAATTTGAGACTATGATGGGACTGTAAAATTTGGACCTTTTTGTCAATTTTATTGCAGTATGAATCGCTCTATTGTCTCCTCCATAAATACTCTGGGATGGAGCTCGTCCTGTGCGGCAACTCATCAGCCTTCAATTATAATCTATTTTTTTAAGCAATTTCTCTTTATTAATTGTCATCTACCCCAGTCTCTGATTTTCAGTGGACAGTTTGTCGCATGCTTTGTCGGGAAGATTTTTCTTAATCTTCCTCTATGAAGAGAGAAATAATATATTCCCTTCAGTTATGGGGCAAAAATAGCTTCTCTTCCTTGAGCGAATACATCGGGGCGCAGCACATGTGAGATGATGGACATGACGCCCACTCCTGCTGAGAAAATTTTAGAATGAAACTGTCGCTTCATTGACAGTGCAAGCACGGGACGCTCCCAAGTGTGACGTCACAGGTTATGCTAAAAGACGTGACACAAAGCTGTGACCACTTTATTTTAGAATCAGACTGCCGTCATACTTTCCACCTGGCAGAGGTCCAGATCCAGACATGATTAAGTGTTTGATCAAAATGTTTGTTCCTGGAAAATGTCCCGAAATGAATTGCAACCAGAAGGATTTTGATGGCAGTTTATTCAGAACCAGCACTGAGGTAGAAGTGAAGACTGGGGATATTATTGAGGTGGTATTGGACAGGTTTGATGACAGCGGGAATATTGAGATATAAATCAACTCAGGAAAAAATACGCCCTCCATGGTTGTGAGTAGTTTTTTTTTCCTTCTCGGATGTTTGCATGTGAAGGGTGCGAAATTCATGGAAAAGGAATGAAGATTATGATTTAAAGCAAATGCAATATTTTATGCCTTTACTAATTATAGATGATAGATAATGTTATGTCAATTACAATGGTTCACAGAATTAACAAATGGAAAAAAAAGATAGACTTACGAGGTACACCAACAATAGCCAGGAAAGGATAGTAACCCGCCCTAATTATCATCAGTGCGGCATCCATCCACTTTTCTAAATATCCCCAATCCCGAGAAAGATAGTAAAGAGCCCAGGACAAACCCATGTACATTGTTGGAACATTCCAGTCTGTTGGTCTCAGATTCTGAACTCTCCATCTCTCCGGTGCTGCTCTTCCCAACCGTGTTGAGGATGATGTCGCTGCTGGACTATGCAATAATACATTAAAAAATCTCCATACTTATAGAAGAAGGAAACACCCCATCGACAGTGATAGCATCCATGCAGACTGACATCAATTACATTCACTGAACAAACAGCTCGATGCAGAACACTAATTTTTGCAGAACGCTTAATTTAACAACAATACTTGAGGGATGTTGACAGCACCTGCTATTGATCTTATTGCCCTTCTCTTATTACTGTTTCACCAATGTCAGAGGGAAATGAGAAAGGTCATGTTGTCTATTCAAAGGCTCGATGACTCTGCTACTTTATCTATGCTCATCTCCATGTAACTGTATCCTTAAAAGCCAATCAAAAGATTGTTACTATGCTGAAGTCTCCTCCACAAGGACAACTGTCAATCTAAAACTGTCTCTGGGGACCATTGTCCGGGACACATACAGAAATGTGGATTTTCTGCAGACTTTCCCCTCACTACTCTAGCAAGACAGCGTTTTACCTATGACAAAATACATTTCAATAATTTCTTTCCAAATTTGCTATCCTCTTACTGCACTGTTTCCATGCATTTTCTTTGTCAAATGGGTTTGGCCAAAGCCCGGAAGTAGCTATCACAATTTCTGTTGCCTTGATTATTGGGATGAAAGGTTCACAGTCAGAATCAAAATGTCATTGGCAAAGAAACAGAAATTAATCGTCAGTTGGCAGTGGACACGTCAAAATTATCAAGATTGCCAGAAAAATAAACAAAAAAAAGCAGAGAAAAATAATAGAATACATTTGAAAGAAGTTTGGCGAGGGACAACAGGACAAACTGAAATGGAATGGAGGAAAAATTATTTTATCTCCACTCGTTAATCATTGTGTGCTGTAGGATTGAGCAAAAATTTAAATATTTCAGCAAAACTCTGGACGTTTCAAAAATTTGAAAGTTTGAAAATGATGCAGCTGAGGGCAGTTCTGGGAAAATATACACAAAAGAGATAACTGCATGAAACCATTGTTCATCCCGAAAATCCTATTCACACCTCAAGTCCAAAATACCAATTAATGAGGCATGACACTCCTGACTGAAACTTAACTTGACACTTCGGGCTACGCCGAACCAGACATTATGGAGGTTATACCGTTGCCAAAATATTCAACTTCGATCAATATTCATGTGAAGGGATAACGGGCATTCCACTCTTATCAAATACGTTCAGTCATACATATTCGTGATTTGGAGCCGCCTGTGTCGGACGGGGGTGTACAAAGTTAAAAATCACTTAACACCAGCTTAAAGTACAACATGTTTATTTGGAAGCATTCAGTTGCGACCTGATGAATGAGCAACGCTCCGAAAGCTAGTGCTTCTCAACAAACCGACTTGACTATAACCTGGTGTTGTGTTAAGTTAAAAATCACACAACAACAGATTATGGTCCAACAGGTTTAATTGGAAGCACTAGCTTTTGGAGCGCCACTTTTTCACCAGGTGATTATGTGATGTTTAACTTTGTGTACCGACTCTTAACTATCAGTTAGCCAATTGACGACAAAGGGAACACCAGTAACACAATAGGTGACTAGTTACGTTTTCTGTTTTTAAAATTTTTTTTCAGAAGTCTTGTTGGGCATGTAGAGTAGTTGGAATGGAGGTTAGTGCAGCTGATTACTCCGCCTGCAGGATGTTTGAGAAATGACTGCCTCTGTGGGAAGTGCACGCAAATCCAACTCCTTGAAAACCGTGTGAGACAATTGGAGCTGGATTTGGATGAACTTCGGATCACTTGAGATTCGGAGGGGTTATTGAGAAAAGTTCCTAGAAAGTAGTCACACCTCAGGAAAAAGCAGAAGATAGATGGGTTACCGTCAGAGGACGAAAAGGGAACCTACAGGCAGTGCAGGCCTCCCCTCAACAACAAGTTTAAAGTTCTTGGATACGATTGGCAGGGGACTTATCAATGGTAAGCAATGGAGTATAGGTCTCTGTTGCTCAGAAAGGAGGGGGGAGACAAGCAGAGCATCAGACATTTGTGACTCCATCGTTACGAGGTTCTGTGGGAACGAGAGAGATTCAGAGTTGTGTATTGCCTCCCAGGTGCTGGGGTTCGTGGTGTCTCTGATCGTGCTTTTTGGATCCTTGAGTTGAAGGGGCAGCAGCGCTAGGTCGTGGTTAACATAGGCACCAATGACTTGTGTAGGAAGAGAGATGGGAATTTAAGGCAGAAATTTAGGGAGCTGAGTTGGAAGCTTAGAGTTCGAACAAACAGAGGTGCTACCTCTGGCTTGTTGTGGCATGTGTAATCCTCTTGTGGTTATGCTTTTTTATTGTCCAGCTTTCTACTAATTGTTGCTCATTGCTAACTGTACTTTACACTAACGTGGCTCCTCCAGTCTCTTCCATTTTGCTCCTCAGCTGCAGTCATTCGTTCCCCATTGGAAAATGAGTGCCATGCTGTTGCTGCACTTTTCAATCTCTTCCTTATTTGTACAACTCGTTCATTATCCATTGCATTTTACGTTGACTGTCAGTTACTTGGGTTGGCCCAACAATTGAATTATTTTTATAGTTAGGTATTTCAATGTATACATCAACTAGTCACTCATTGTTTTGTGCGTTGCCACATAAATAAATGCGTTTGTGCAGCAAAGTACATCAGCAGTACATCTGTGATATACTTAAAGAGATTGAAGTCAGAGGATCCAAGGAATAACTGGCATTAAAGACATAAAAATACTATACATCAACTGCAGAATTATGAAGTTGGCGTGTATAGCACAGAGTAAAATCACAGACATTTATCTAATCTTTGTCAGTGGGTCATTGTTTTTGTTTGGTCCTTCAGTCGCTTACATAACTTAATGGCCTGGAAGATATATGTGACTCTCAGAACACGGAGAAAGAAAATAAAGTTGAATAGCAACATTCATGTTAAGAATTGTGCTAAATATATTAGCCCTGCCCATGACGATCATTAAAATAACTGGATCTTATACACCAATATCCTGGAATATTGTTTCTGATCAGCAAATAGTAAGGAACATTCTTTCAAGAAAAATGCTACTTATTTGTAGTGACTTTAATGCAGTTTTCCCTGTGTAATAGTTAGCTTTCATCTGAGGAAAACAAATTGCAACAGATCATTCAAATTGAAGAGCAATAGTGAACCAGAGCAAGCAGTTGTCGAGCGGCTTGGGACACAGCTAATACTACGAACAGGAGTAATATCCAGGAAACACATGGATAATAATAAGATCGAAGTCGGTGAAGTGCTACCTCAAAAAAGAACTGTAGATGTGATGTTACTATGGCCACAAAAACAGGTCATACTTGCCCGAACTGTGTGCATGGACACGTGAGCTTGCATATGGTGTGTGGGTATTGCCAATATGATTCTCGGAACTGTGATTACTTTGACCTGCATGAAGGTAACTGTTTTTGTTATTTGATGTTATCAGGTAAATATTTCCATGTAAAGTTACCCTGATTTTGTACATAAGAGGAAATGTTTTATAATCGATGTTCTGGGTGACAATTGAGTTTCTACATCATAGACTAACATTAATATTACCTGTCATCCTGATTTTGAGAAATATTTTATTTACAAGCAGAGCTCTTATGAGACTTCATGCTTTTCATATAGGGAGAGATCCAGAGATGGAGAGTCATAGAAAATCCATCATTTTCCTCTTCGTTTTCTCAGGTAATTTCATTACCTCATTGTCAACCTTAATGGTGTATTCGGTTTGGTGTCGAATGTATTATTTGGTCATTCCATACAATTGTATGCTTTCGCGCTTGAGTTGGGATTGCTACTTCAGATGTTGATTGCTGTACAAAAGCTGGTATTTATGCTGTAACACAGACTAAATTCAGAAAGGATTTAGTGAATATATTGAAATTCCCCTATACTGTAATTATTAAATTAATTTAGAGACAGGAAGGAATGAATTATTGAAGATATGCAAAAGAATTCCCTTTTTACTTTGTAATTGCTGAGGTTTTCGGATATTGATGCGACCGTGTAAGTGCATTTTGGTAAAAATCTGTATGAAATCGAAGGTGGGCTTCACTTATTTTAATGAATAATAGGCCTCATGAAATTGCCAGCGGAGTAATTAAGATAGATGAAAAAGTGAACAGAGAATGCTGCTGCGAGAATAGAAAATGATCCATTGGTGTCCATGAGATGACCTTGATTATTTTATCTTCTATCTGGTTTTCTCATGCGTTCGGATGAACTAAACCATCAGACATTGCCCTATACGGCCACCAAAAATGACTGAAGACTAATTGTGATGTGGGTGGCTCGAAAAAGCAGAGTGCAGTGGTCAGAATAGGTCATCAATCTCAGAAGAGAAACTTGAAAGAAAATCTACTGAAGCAAGCCCAGCATTGTTGGTATTGTAAAGTCATACATTATGGAAGTCTGACGCTATTATTAAATGTCAGGGAGCTTTACTGCAGAGGTCAACAGAAATCCTGACGTAACTTATAACAAAATTACTCCTTATGGACAACGTTCTCGAACAATTGCATCACACGATAACTGTTTGTATCCACTACAAATCACTCAACGTAAAATCAAAGAAGTTCTGAGTGCACATGAAATTGGTAAAGCTGCCAGCCCTGACGAAATGTCAGGCCAGATTAATAAAGACTTGTGAAATGGAACCAGCAGCACGCATGACTTTTCTTGCTGCAATAATGGTATCAACTCGTCAATGTAGAAGATTGCCCACGCATGCCCTAAAACCAATTGCCATAACATCACACTTTTATCCGTTAGTAATGTTGTGAGGAATGGTGTCATTAAGAGACCTATCAAGGAGCACGTGCTGTGTGCTGCATCAAAGCCAATTTTTGAATCCAAATTCTAAACTTACCCTGCTATCACAAGATATTGCGTTCTTTACCCCTGTCCCCATCGGACTTACAAAAGGCCTTGTGAAATCCATATCAATGACATTAACACGCCTGGTCATCTTCTTGAAATGTTCCTCCAGATTTGTTGGGTATCATCCCCCTCTCTAATATCTGTGCTGACATCCCTGATCTAAATTTTCACTCTAAGTCCCACAACGTGCAGACATGGTAAATTGTACAGGATAGCTGGATTAGACATGGAAATTGCAGGGTCATATGAATAAGTTGTGGTCAGCAACTCTTAGGACTATCAGTGTGGATTCGATGGGCTGAATGGCCTGTTTGTGCACGGTATGTTAAGATTTGAACAGACTTCAAATTTATCCTTCACTATTTTCTATATTAGAATCAGAATGCCTTGGTTCCACTCACTAACATGTAATTCTCTGGTCTGATTAGATCGAATTCTTGCAAATTGGAAAATTACTGGCAGTCCTCCAGACCTATGGCACCACTCCTGTTGTTGGAGATGAATCGAAGATTGTGTCAGTACTCTAGTATTTTCCTCGTCATTTCCTGCGATAGACTGGGAGAAAACCCGTGTGGAGATGGGTATATTTGTTCAATTTTAAATCCGCCCCAAAGCCGCCTAAAACTCCGTGTTTCTTCTCTGAATTTGCTCACGAACTTCACACATGTTGTGGTAATGACTTGCACTTAAATTTTCCATATTCGGAGGAAAGGCATGTGTGCAGTATGCAATTTGCAGTCGGCCAATATTGTGGTTTTTTACCCAATGAGTCGTCTTTGGTCCCTTATTGGTCTTAATATTTCCCTCAGCATTCTGTTCCATTCATATTCTTGTAGAACATTTTGGTTTTCCCTCATGTTTCCTGCCAGGGTATTCTCCGGTTCTAACTTTATCTTCCAATTGTGTCCTTGAGCTGACCAAACCCCACTTCACTACACACGGAACATGGAACTACACACAAAGGAAACGAGCTTCAGTCCACCATCATTATGTGCTAAACCTGATGCCAAATGAAACTAATCTCTTCTGCCTGCCTGTTTTCGATATCACTCGACAGCTTTCATATTAGTATGTTTATCTAAAAGTCCCTTAGATGCCCCAACTGGATCTACGTCTACCATTACCTCTGACAACACATTCATGTAACTCTCTCTTGTTAAAAAAAACGCTCCTCCCGTCTCGTTTGAAATATTCCCCTCCCCTTGTACTTGATCTGTCAACTCTGGGGAAGAGATATTGACCATTAACTCTATCTATGTATCGCATAATTTTATACATTTCTAAGACGTTTTGCCTCTGCGTCCACCGCTTCAGAATTAATGCCCGAATTTTCCGACCTTCTCCTTTAAGTTCGTATTGTCCAATCCAGGAAACATACTTGTAAATGTCTTCTCCACCCACTCAAAAGCTCTTACATTTTTCGTGAAATGTAACCGTCAGCATTGAATACAATACTCTGTGTGATTAATTCAAACTCTTATTAAGCTGTAATGTGCAAACCTGACTTCTATATTTAATTCCACAAACAATGAAAGCAATAAACCATATGCCTGCCTTACCACCGTGGTCATATTTAGCGAAGTATGGTCTTGAGCCAGAAGATCCCTGTACATCAGTGATTTTCGGATCCCTGTACATCAGTGCTGGCATTAAGTGTATACTTTCACTTAACATTTTGTCTGCAAAAAAGCAGCACCTCACAATTACCTGTACTAATCTTCATCTGCCATTTTTCTGCCAATATGTGGAACTGACCTTTATTCCACTGGATCCCTTGACCAACTTCTAAATTTTCCATAAATTAACTGAACTTTGCTTAATCTTCAAAAATACGAATCCAGCCATCTACATTTCATCCAAGGCATGTGTGTACATGTGTGTGTGAGTGCATGCACCATAAACAGCACAGGCCCCAGGAGTGATCATTCATAACATTCGGAGTCATGCGACTCCAACTAGACAAACACCCACCCACCAATACCTTCTGTCTTCTATTGGAAAGCCAAGCAGCCAATTGACGGTGGATCTCATGCATTGATATTCTGACTAAGCCGAAGGTGAGGACATTTTTGAAAGCCTTACAAACATCCATGTAAACAACATCCACTGTTCCATCCTCAATAATCATGTGTGCAACCACTCGAAAATTTCTTTCATATCAGTAAGACATGGGGTGCCCTACTCAAAGCCATGCTGACTGTCCGAAATTAAGACATGCATTCCCAAATACGCACGAATCCTTTCCCTCAGATTTCTCTCGAAATGCATTTGACTCACTGATGTGAAACTCACCAGTGTATGGTATCCTGGATTATACCTATGTCCTGAAGTCAATGGAAAAACAAGATTGAAATGCTTGCCAATCCTCCATGAAGTCTCCAGTGACTGGCAAGACTACAGAGATATTGGTCAAGCAAACAGCAAGTTTCATAGAGTCATAGAGATGTACAGCATGGAGACTGACCCTCTCGTGCTTCCCTCACTAACCAAAGGTAGATATTATCGGGCCATGGGGGGACCTGTCCATCTAATTCTTCGTAAAGCTCCTGCATCTTTTTAATTTTCTCTCTTGATTCCTGGAATGCATTTATCATTCCATTTTCATCCAGTCCTGAGGTCCTCAAGAAGGGCTTATGCCCGAAACGTCGATTGTTCCTGCTCCTCAGATGCTGCCTGGTCTGCTGTGCCTTTCCAGCACTACATTCTCGTCCCTGATACTCCAACACCTGCAGTCCTCACTTTCCCCTGAATATATCATATAGCGCATGCCTCTCTGGGCTTGTTACTTCATTGTTTAATTGGAAATGAAATTGCTGAGAATAACCTCTGAACAATCCCCTGCTCTTCTGTAGATCTGCCCCACTATATTTTGGATAGCCCCTGCCTTATTTTAATGAAATCTGCATAACTGCAATACAAAACCCTTTTTTGGGGCGATATGATTTCTCCTTTTCCAGTCGAACCTCAATCTTGACGGTCTGTGCTTGCAATTAACTCGAATGCTACCCGAGTGTTCCCGTGGAGAAATTGTATGCTTCATTCTGAAGATATAGAGCCAGCGCTTCGCAGTACATTGCAGCACTATCTACATATTGACCCAGAAAAAAAAAACTTCCATTGTGTGCATTTCAAGAAATATGCGTCCTAAAACCAGATTTGAAGTCGTAGAGCTCAGTGGAACTATGAAATATCCCATGGTGGAAAGTACTATTTTCATGAACAAAACTTCAGAAAAAAATGGAGCAATGTGTTTCGAAATTCACACCATAAGGAGATTCCAGGAAGACACAAGTTGTCACTTGTAGTGATGTATGCAAATCTCTGTGAGTGCAGACGGCTCTTGTCATGATTTACCGTTTGGGAAATAAGATAAACGCTCACTTTCAGCTTGAAGAGCTATAAACAAATCCAGAAAGCATTAAAAGTAACTTAGCAGCAAATGTCTGCATTATGGGAAACATGGCATTTTTCTTCACAAAAAGTTCAAGAAAATTGATTCAGCAGCAAAATTCATTTCATTGTTCAGTGATGACATGCCACAAACAACGGTGAAAACTCAAAAAATGGTAGAATGACCAAAGTGGTTTGAGGATTGACATTTCAGTTTGCCAACAGTGCTGGAGAACCGAGAGAATTCCCATTTTATTTTTTTGACAGGAGCATTCAGGTGTGCGAATGGTTTATGAAGCATCAAGTTCTCAGAGAGGACGGGACATACTGCATGTCAGTTTGGTGCTGCATATTATCGTTTTCCAGTTGGAAGAGGGGAGGAAATGCGAGTTAATTTCGGCTCCATAATTTGTATACATTTATAAACAGAAATTGTAAGTGAAACTGAGAAAGTTCGAATACATCTTCGGATGGAAACTAGAGTTAAAATGACGCGTCTCGTGATCCTTCAAGGTACCAAATAGAAGTCTTCACCCAGATTTTATTCGAACTGGGGCCCTGTGATAAATCATTGAGTCGCCAGAATCCAGTGGATCCCCATTTCTGTACGACGGAGACATAACCAAAACCGTGCAATGTTCTGTGTTTGCAAAACTAAAAGTCACTTATGCTACTTTACAATGCTGTGTTTTCTTGAAACATTCCAGTTTACTGCCACAAAACTGGAAACTCAAATATTGGATGTAATTCGGTTGAAAATTCAAACGTAACTGAACTGAATCGATTTACTTTATTTTCTCATATAGTCAAATGCGTTCGTGATAATTTTACAGTCGTCACATTACAGCACCATCGGAGGTACAAAGGTACCTAGGTACGATATTAACAATGAAATTGTTAGGAAACGAGAAATGTTACAAAAATAAAGAAACAAATAATCCAAAATGACATGCCATTGGAATAAAATAGAAAAACGAAGATGTAAACAGACCATATCTAATCTTTCTGTCAGTAAGTTCAGTCTTTCTGATTGAGACCATGACTGTAAAACGGTTCATGGGAGACCTCCAACACTTCGTTATGACCTGCGCTGGAACCAAAAACATGGGAGATGCCCCACCTCAGGTGCCAACCCTTCGCCACACGGACCATTCCTTTGACACCACTGAACCCAAACTGGCTCCTCAACCAGATGTCCTTCACTCGCTGCCAGGAGAGCCTGCATATCCGGCTGTGACTGCAGATGCTCCTTTGCTGACACCGCCATCTGGAAGAGTCCAGTGCCTTCGTCGTTCCTGCCCCACATCGCAGGATGAGCTTCTCTTCTTCTGGTCGCAAACAACAGGAGAATAATCCTGCTGCTGCTATCAAAGGAAGCGAAAGCCAGGAAAAGCCATGTGCACCACTCCCATCACGCTGCAGTGTGTGGCTGACACATAAAAAATAGAAAAAAGGACAAAAGGAAGATGGAAATCAAGCGGGAGAAATGAGCATGAGAAAAATTAACACAGGCGTCTGCAGCTGTGCCCTTGATCATCGTTTGTTGCTAGGTAACCAGAAACGACACACTTTTTCCAAAATGAACAAAAACTGAAAATACTGCCGAAAGTGAGCATGTCTTACTTAGCAGCCTCTGTGGAAATAAATGAAATTGACATTCCTTGAGCAATGATGTTTTTTCAGTGTCACACTCTCAACCATCCCCTTCCTGCCTTAACTACGGTGATCAGTCCAATTAGTTAACTGCAACCCATTCAGTTTTATGCACGCACACACACAAATAAAAATCACCAGCATTAATCTCATTTCCCAATATCTCAATGTTGTTCTTTAATGGAGTTTGAAACATTTTCATCACAGCGTCACAGGGCAGTCGTCATTGCAGCAGGTTGGTGTTAAGATGATGGTGGTCTTCTTTCAGCAAGTTGGGAATTCAGACTGAAGCAAAGAGAGCTTAGAAATGTCATTGAATACTTCCGTCAGCTGGTCCAAATAGTGATCGAATGCATGACCAGGGAGTCCATCTGGTAGGATTCCGTGGGTTCATTCGAAGGAAGGCCAACCTGTCGTCTGCAGCGGTGATAGAAGGAACAAATCTAACGGCGGTTCTCAAAGCAGGTGGCACTATTTCATTGACATTCTGTTCAAACCGAGTGCAAAATGCATGCAGCGCATCAGATAGTGATGCATTTTGTCCAATATTCTTTCATGCTTCTCTCTGTCGTCCATGTCACAATGGGCGGGTGTCTGGTTAGTTTAGGTCTCTTTCTTATTCTAGTATAGTCACTTGATATCCATTATGGCCTAACTGAGGTTGTGTCTGGATTTCCTAGAAAGCTGTGGTTAGTCAGACTTGAACACCACATACCCAGTCTTCAGTAAGCAAGCAATTTCTCGGTTCATACATGGTTTCCTATTGGGAAATATATGGCTTGACATATTTGGCACGTATCTGGTACGCACTTGCTAATCAGTTTGGTGATGGTAGTCTCACATTTGTTGAGATTTGCTGCCGAATTCCTGAATGTCGACCAGTCCATCAGTTTCACATAGGCCCGCAGAAGTTATTCTATTGCTCATATCAGCACTGCATTACTTTCAGCATGGGATCATCAAGTTTCACCTTCTGTTTGTGGTTTGGGAGGCAAACAGCATTGTGATCGTATTTTCCAAACTGCAGATGGGGAATGGAACGTTTGGCATTTTGATGGTTCTCCAGCAATTGTCAAGGATTTTCGACACAAGGAGGGACACAAGACGTGTTGATCGTATTTTAGTGCCACCTTGGTGATATTGTACAGCAACTCTGTGCAATTCACAGTATGTGACCTTTCAACCTCGACAAATAGTACATGGATACGCACTTGAAACGTCATAACCTTTATGGATTATTACAAATTGGTTGGCATATACCTGCACCAGAGTGGAACTAATGTACTTGGAGGAGTTTTTGCTACTGCTGTTGGGGAGGTTTCAAACTAATGTGGCAGGGGGCTGGGATCCAGAAGGGAAGACAAGTGGATAGCAAGGTGGAAACTGGAAACTGCAAGATTCATGAAGTTAGCATTAATAAGGGGAACAGTAGGCAGAGAGCTGATCAACTCAAAAGAATAGGCGGCCTGATGTGCCTATATATTCATGCAAGGAGTATAGTGGGTAAGGCAGATGAACTTACGGCTTGGATTGGTGCCTGGGAAAATGACGTTAATGCAATCACAGAGACTTGGTTGAAGGAAGGGCATGATAAGCAACTAAATGTCCCAGGATATAGATGCTTCAGACAGAAGAGGGAGGGAAGTAAAGGGGACAGGAGTTGCATTGCTGGTCAGGGATGACATCACGGCTGTGCAAAAGGAGGACACATTGGCGCACTTGGCGAGTGATGCATTATCGGTGGAGCTGAGAAATAAGATGTGTGCAGTTATATTGTTGGACCTGCATTACAGGCCTCCCAACAGTGAGCGTGAGTTAGAAGAACAAATAGGTAAACGGACTACGGAAAGGTGTAGAGGCAACAGGTTGGTGATGATAGAACATTATAATTTTCCCAACATTGACTGGGATGCAATTAGTGTCAAAGGTCTGGATGGGGCAAATTTGTAAGAAGCTTCCAGGAGAGATTTCCAAAGCAGTGTGTCAAAAGTTCGACGAAGGAAGGGGCCATTTTGAAACTGGTGTCGGAGAATGAGCTAGACAAGGTGATCGAAGTTTCGGTAGAGGATTTCTTTGGGAACAGTGACCACAATTCTGGAAGCTTTAGAATACTCTTAGACAAAGATAAGAGTGGTCCAAAGTGAAAAGTACTAAACTGGGCCAAGGCCAATGATATCAAAATTAGGCAGGAACTGGGAAATGTAGATTGGACACAGCTATTTGAAGAAACGTCCACATTTGATCTGTGGGAGGCTTTCAAAGATATGTTGCAGAATAGGCATGCACCTCTTATCCTCACAACACGCAGCTCTCATACACAACCTAATTACCTCAGGAGACCTCCCACTCACAGCTTCCAACCACGTAGTTCAGGAAGCCAACACCGCCCGATTCTACCTCTTTCCCAAGATCCACAAGCCTGACCACCTTGGCCGACCCATTGTCTCAGTCTGCTCCTACCCCAACAAACTCATTTCCACCTACCTCGCTACTGTCCTATACCCCTGTTCAGAAACTCCCCCTTATGTACGAGACACCATTCACACCCTCCACCTCCTCCAAGACTTCCTTTGGCCCGGCCCCCGTCACTGCATATTCAAACAATGCAATCCCTCTACACCTCCATCCTCTATGACCAGGGCCTCCACGCACTCCATTTCTTCCTCTCCCAACGTCCACACCAGTACCCTTCCACTGACATTCTCATTCGTTTGGCTGAACTGGTCCTCACACTTAACAATTTCTCCTTCAAACCCTCCCACTTCCTCCAGACGAACGGGGCAGCCATGGACACCGCATTGGCCCCAGCTATGCCTGTCTCTTTGTTGGCAACATCGAATAGTCCATCTTCTGTAGTTAAACCGGCGCCACTCCCCATCTCATTCTCCGCTACATTGATGATTGCATCGATGCCACCTCGTGCTCGGGAGAGGGGGTTGATAAGTTCATGAACTTCTCCAACACATCCCACCCGGGACTATAATAAACCTGGACAACCTCTGACATTTCCCTCTCCTTCCTGGACCAATCTGCCTCCATTAATGGCGACCGAATTAACACTGATATTTTTTTACAAATCCACCGAATCCCACAACTACCTGGATTACAACCCTCCCACTCTACCTGCTGCAAAAATGCTATCCTCCGCCTTCGCCGCATTTGCTCCCAGGAGGACCAGTTCCACTGCAAAACACACCAAATTCTCTCCTTTTTAAAGACCCGCAATTTCCCTTCCCACGTGGTTGAAGATGCCCTCCAACGCTTCTCATCCACATCCCGCACCTCCTGTTCTCAAAACTCACCCTTTCAACCGCAAGAAGGTCAGCACTCCACTGGTTCTCACCTTCCACCCCACCAACCTCCACATAAACATCATTCGCCAATATTCCACCACCAACAAACGGACCCCACCACCAGTGATATATTATCCTCCCCACTCCTACCCACATTCTGCAAAGACCGTTCTCTCCGTGACTACCAGGTCGTGTCCACGCTCCCCAAGAACCCACCCTCCCTTCCTGGCACCTTCCCCTATCACTGCAGGATAGCAAAATCTGCGCCCACACCTCCATCCTCACCGCAATCCATGGCCCCAAAGGAGCCTTCACATCCAACACAGTTTCACCTGCACTGCCACAAATGTCATTTATTGAATCTGTTGCTCCTGATGTGGTATCCTTCACATTGGGGAGACGGGGCACATTCTCCCAGAGAATTTTAGGGAACATAAAAGAGAACAAAGAAACTTTACAGGCCAGGAACAGGCACTTCGGCCATCCATGCCTGAGCCAATCCAAATCTACTGTCTAAACCTGTCACCCAATTCCTAACCATCTGTATCTCTGTACTCCCAACCTACCCATGCATCTGTCCAGACGCATCTTAAATGAATCTGCCGTGCCTTCCTCTACTTCCTCTGCTGGCAACGCATTCCAGACACGCACCGCCCTCTTTGTGAAGTACTTGCCCCATGTATCCCTCTTAAACTGTCCACCTCTCACCTTGAAAGCATGACGTCTCGTTATTGAATCTTTCACCCCGGGAAAAGAGCTTAGTTTTATTCACCTTGTCTATACCCTTCGAGATTTTGTAAACCTCAATCAGGTCCCCCCTCAATCTCTTTTTCTTTCGAATGAAAACAAACCTAACCTACTCGACCTATCTTCGTATCGAGAACCTTCCGTACCAGGCAAAATTCTCGTAACCATTCTTTGCAACCTCTCCAAAGTGTCCACATCATTTTGGTAATGTGGCGAACAGAACTGTTCACAGTATTCTGAATGCGGCCAAACCAAACTCTTGTACAATTTTAACAACACTTGCCAGCTCTTATACTCAATACCCTGTCCAATGAAGGCAAGCATACTATATTCCTTCTTAACCAGTCTATCCACCTGTGTAGCAACCTTCAGGGTAAAATGGACTGCACTCCCAGATCACTCTGCCCATCAACGTTTCCCAAGGATCTTACATTCGTTGTATAATTCGCTCTAGAACAAATCTTGCCTAAATACATCACCTCACATTTGTCTGGATTGAAGTCCATCTGCCATTTCTCCACCCAACTTTCAAGTCTATCTATATTCTCCTGTATTCTTTGACAGTTCCCTCTGCTTTCTGCTGCTCCACCAATCTTCATTGCATCTGCAAACTTGCTGATCATACCAGCTATGTCCTCTTCCAGATCATTTTTATATGCCACAAACAACATGGGTCCCAAAACTGACCCCTGTGAAACTCCACTGGTCACCTTTCTCCATTTCGGGAAACTTCCTTCAACTACTACTTTCTGTCTCCTGTTGTTCAACCAGTTCTTTATCCACCTAGCTGGAACATCCTGCACACCATGTGATTTCACATTCTCTATTAGTTTACCAAGGGGGCCTTATCAAACGCCTTAGTAAAGTCCATGAATATTGCATCATTAGCCGTTCCTTCATCGATCAAATAATTCACTTCCTCAAATAATTCTATTAAGTTGGTAAGGCACGATCTCCCCCGCACAAAACCATGTTACCTTTTACTAACAAGGGCAATCGTTTCCAAATATAAATAGATTTATCCACAGTAACTCTGGTAACTTTCTCAACAGTGACGTGAGGCTCACTGGTCTGTAGTTACCCGGAATATGTCTACTACCCCTCTTGTACAGGGGGACAACATGAGCAACTCACCAGTCCTCCAGCACCTCACCTGCATTTAAGGATGCCAGAAAGGCATCGGTCATTGCCCCAGCTATTTCCTCTCTCGCGTCCCTCACCAACTTGGGATAGATCCCATCCGGTCCTGGGGATTTGTTCACCTTAATAATCTCTACCTTACCCAACATCCTCCCGACGTATGCAAATTGATCCCGACTAATCAAGCTTCTACCTCTAATCTCAACATTCATCATGTTCCTCTCCTCAGTCAACACTGATACAAAGTAGTCATTCAGTATCTCACCCATTCTCTCAGGTTCAACACACAGCCTTCCTTCATTATCCTTTAGTGGACCAATCCTTTATCTAGTTACCCGCATGCTTCTTATAAGAATAACATGCTTCGGGTTTATTCTTAAAACTGGTCGTTAAAGTTATTTCATAACCCAGTTTGGTCCGCTTGATTCCTCGTTTAAGACTGGTCCTAATCTTCCAATATTTATCTAAGGATCATTCTGTTCTTACCAGCCTAGACCTTATGTACGCTTCCCTCTTGGCTAGTTGTCCAATTTCTCCTGTCATCCACGGTTCACGAATCTTCCTTTTCCTACCCCTTGCCTTCAACGAGACATGCCTGTCCTGTACTATCTTTAACCTATCTTTCAAAGACTCCCACGTATCAAACGTGAACTTTCCTTCAAATAGCTCTGTCCTCTCCACAAATGTCAGCTCCTGCCTAATTTTCGTATAATTGGCCTTGGCTCAGTTTAGGACTTTTCCCTTAGGACCACTCTCATCATTGTCTAAGACTATTCTACAACTTACAGATGTGGTCACTGTTCCCAAAGAAATACCCCACAGCAATTACGACCACCTGTTCGGACTCATTCACCAATATCAGGTCTTGTGGCCCCTTCTCTCGTCGGACTGTTAACATACTGCTGTAGGAAACTCTCCAGGACGTGTTTACAAATTTAAACCCATCCAGACCTCTGACGCTATGTGGATTTCAGTCAATGTTGGTAAAATTAAGATCTACCATCACCATTACCCTATTGCCTCTCCATTTTTCCATAATCCGTTTGGCTACTTGATTTTTCTACCTCACTCTCACTGTTGGGAGGTCTGTATTACAGTACCAACAATGTAACTGCAACCTTCTTTTTTCTCAGCTCCACCGATAATGCCTCACTACCCAAGCCCTCTATACTATCCTCATTTAGCACAACCCTTCTATCATCCCTGACCACAATCCAAATCCACACCGCCCCCTTCTAATTCCCTCCCTGCCCTGTCTGAAGCATCTATATCCGGGAACATTTAGTTGCCAATCATGCTCTTATTTCAACCAAGTCTCTGTGATTCCCATAACGTCATGTTCCAAGGCACCAATTCAAGCCCTAAGTTCATCTACCTTACACACAGTAAACCTTGCATTAAAGTAGATCTCTGGGACACCCATACCAATCAATCCCACCACCCTGTGTCATATATTTCAACTCTTCTGTAACGGTGCTGTGGACATGGAGGTCCTGTGCCTCCTCGACCGCGACTCCTTCACCACACGCCGCCTGGAGGAAGAATGGCTCATGGAACACTTCAACCACAGGTCATCAGGGAGGGCTTCACCAGTTTCCTCATTTCCTCTCCTCCACCTTATCCCAGCTCCAACCTCAGCTCAGCACCATTCTCATGAACTGTCCTACCAGCCAATTTCCTTCCCACTTATCCACTCCACACTTCCCTTCGACCTATTACCTTCATTCCCACCTCAATCAACCTATTGCACGCATGGCTGCATTTGCCCCAGCCTATCCCCTCCCATTTATCTCTCTACCCCAGAGTCTCCCTGCCTCATTCCTGATAAAGAGCTTTTGTCTGAAACATGGACTTTCCTGCTTCCTGGATGCTGCCTGACCTGCTGTGTTTTTCCAGCATCATGCCAATCATGTCCCATTGAAGGCAAAGGATAGAAAAGGTGAGGTTCGTGAACCGTGGATGAAAGGAAAAATCGTACGATTAGCCAAGAGGAAAGGGGAAGCATACATAAGGTCCAGGCAGCTAAGAACAGAACGGGCCCTGGAGAAATATCAGGAGAGTTGGACCAGCCTTAAACGAGAAATCAAGTGGGCTAAAAGGGGTCATGAAAAAGTTTTAGTGAGCAGAATTAAGGATAATCCCAAAGCCTTTTATTCTTATATAAGAAACAAGCAGGTAGCTAGAGAAAATATTGGTCCACTAAAGGATGAGGTAGAAAGGTTCTTTGTCGTAAATGAGAAAATGGGTGAGATTCTGAATGATTTCTTTGCATCGGTGTTCACTGAGGAGAGGGACATGATGAATTTGAGAATACAGGCAGAAGTTTGATTAATCTGGATCACATTGACATAAGTAGGAAAGGTGTGTTGGATAAGCCAGAGGTTACTAAGGTGGACAAGTCATCAGGACCGGATGGGATCCCTCCCAGGTTGCTGAGGGAGGTGAGAGAGGAAATATCTTGGGCACTGACAGATATCTTTGTAGCGTCGTTAAACACAAGTGAGGTGCTGGAAAACTAGAAGATTGCTCATGTTGTCCCTTTGACAAGAAGTTTAGTAGTGATATTCTGGGTAACTACAGACCAGTGACCCTCACGTCAGTGGTGGGAAAGTTGCTGGAGAATGTACTGAGGATAAAATGTATTTATATTTGGAAAAGACTGGGCTTATCAGTGGTAGGCAACATGGTTTTGTGTGGGGGAAATCTTGCCTTACCAACTTAAAAAAGTTTTTTGAGGAAGTGACCAATTTGACAGATGAGGGAACGGCAGCACATGTCATATATGTGGACTTCAGTAAACGTTTTGAAAGGTCCCCACGGTAACCTAATGGAGAACGTGAACTCGCATCGTGTTCATAGCGTTCTAGCTAGGTGGATAAACGACTGGTTAAGCCACAGGAGACAGAGAGTAACAGTTGAAGGGACTTTCTCGAAATGGAGAAAGGTGACTAATGGTTTCCACAGGGGCCAATGTTGGGGCCACTGTTGCTTGTGATATACATGAATAATCTGGAAGACGACACTGCTGGTATAATTAGCAAGTTTGCAAATGACATGGAGATTGATGGAGCAGCAGAAAGCATAGGGGACTATCAAAGAATACAGGAGAACACAGATAGACTGGATATTTAGGCGGAGCTTTGGCAGGTCCGAGTGCATTCCAGACAAATGTGAGGTGATTCGTTTAGGCGAATCTAATTCTCGAACGAATTATATAATAAACGGAAGAGTCTTGGGAATCGTTGATGAGCAGAGAGATCTGGGAGTTCAGGTCCATTGTACCCTGAAGATGGATGGATGAAGTGGCCAGGAAAGCATGTGGTTTGCTTGCCTTCATCGGACGGGGTATTGAGTATAAGAGCAGGCAGTTCATGTTATAATTGTACAAGACTTTGTTTCGGCCGCATTTTGAATATTGTGTACAGTTCTGGTCGCCACATTACCAAAAGATTATGGATGCTTTGGAGAGGGTGCAGAGAAGGTTTGCGTGAATGTTGCCTGGGATGGAATGAAACTTGAGTAGGTTAGGTTTGTGTTCATTGGACAAACGTAGATTGAAGGGGGACCCATTTGTGGTTACAAAATCATGAAGGGAAAAGACAAGGCAGGTAGAGATAAGTTATTTTCCCCTAAGGTTAAAGGATTCAATAACGAGAGGTCACGCCTTCATGGTAAAAAATGAAAAGTTGAAGGGGGACACACGCGGCAACGAGATTACACAGAGGATGGTAAGTGCCTGCAATGCATTGCCAGCAGAGGTAGTAGAGTCAGGTATGGTAGATTTAGTTAAGATACTTCTGGAAAGCTGCATGAGTAATTAGGGAGCAGAGGGATACAGATGCTTAGGAATTGGACGAGAGAATCAGTTCCGGCTTTGAAGGGTGAAGGGCCTGTTCCTGGCCTGTAAATTGACTTTTTTCTTTGTTCTTTGTCCTAGCTTTTAAGTGTTTGTCAGTGGAATTAGTGTCTAAATGTTGATACAGATACGATGGGCTAAAGTGCACCTTCAGTGCAATTTAACTCAAAGACCAATTAGGCTACGTTGACTTTATCTAATTTAACCTGGATGGTTTGCTCCTGTGCAATTGTCAAATTGAGGTTTCCATTATAAAAACGCGCTTAATGTTTTGGATTGTCAGAAAACGGTTAACAGAGCATGGCAGTAATTGTGGTTCTGGATTAGTGCTGCTGGAAGGGCACAGCAGTTCAGGCAGCATCCGAAACGTAAAAGTCCGAAGCGTCGATTTTAATGATCCTCGGATGCTGCCTGAACTGCTGTGCTCTTCCAACACCACTAATCCAGAATCTGGTTTCCAGCATGTGCAATCATTGTTTTTACCTGGAAGTCATTGTGGGCCAACTGCATCACTGGACTGTCCTCCTTTTCCATAAAAAGTATTGTGAAGACTTTATCGTCTTATTCCATCGCATCAGCTGCAGCATCATCTCTGGGGACAACAACTCGAGGATAGGAGAGGGAGGACTGCAGTCTGTCGACAGGAGATGGTACAGTTACAAAAGATGATCACAATTCAAGGGTCATCTCACAGAATATTACAAAAATGCTTCGGAATCTGACTACAATGAAATGGTGTGTTTCAAACTGCACAGAGATTTATCTTATTCGATTGATATGGTCTCTCGGTAAAAACAATGACTGCAGATGCAGGAAACCAGATTCTGGATTAGTGGTGCTAGAAGAGCACAGCAGTTCAGGCAGCATCCGAGGCGCAGTAAAATCGACGTTTCGGGCAAAGGCCCTTCATCAGGATCATTGGTGGATAACATTATCTGATGGTTTTCAGTGTGCATATTAGACGTTTAAGTAGTTTTACTTTCCAATTTGGCTGTAAGTGGGATCCCCGGTAAGTATTATCATTCACCTGTGTATTCAATTCTCCAGATTAAGCTGTTCGGCTGACGTGGCAACAAACTCGAAACGTTAACTGTGCTTTCTTCACGTAGATGCTGCCAGAACTGCTGAGATTAACCAGCATTTTCGATTTTTCTTAATTTGGCAATTTTACGTTGAAACTCTGCATTTTCATTATTGAATATCACAGTCAACTATCGTAGTGACATTGTCTTTCAAATACTCTTCGATCCTTCTGGTGACGTTGTCAACGAACATCCTATGCTCCGTCTCCCTTGATATCATTTAAGTGTTGGAACATTGAAACCCACCCCTCTAAATTGACAGCACAAAATATCTTCTATATACATTAATTCCATTACAATCTTTACCCAATGGATGTTGGCACGATGTGCTAATTTCCAGTCTCATTTCACTCCCTCAATCTATTCTCAAATCTGTTGTGATGCTGCCACGATACTTTTCCGTCTTTCAAAAAAAAGAAATTGTGTTTCGGTTCATACAGCTCTGTTAGAGCATCCAGCGTAAGATTACTGTGCGAACAATAATATCAAGGGTTCTTGTGGCAGTTCCTCATGGTGTAGCATGGCTTGCTTCCACTCCACGTGGGTGCTGTAGGAACTGAATAATCCGTTATTGGTGCCATTGAATCTGAATAGGGCTGTTTGTGTTTGAGGAGATAATTAGCTGGAATGTTCTGAATACTGAGCACGGTTTCATTATTTTGCATTACACTGCCTTTTTAAACGTCTGTCCATTTTACCAATCAGTAGCTTTTATTCGTAAGTTGTTGTTTTCCTTATTGTGTATTAATACTGCATGAGTTGCATGTCTATTTCAATTACGTATTATGAGCACAATCTCTGTGCACGGCATGAATCAAAATAACAGTGGTCCCATTAAAAAAAATCAGTCTTTATGAACACTTTCAAATGTAACACCAAAAACAGTTAACTCTGTAATTAAAACTTAAGTGTTTGAGGTAAGATTTGCAGTACCGGCATCAAACTCTGTCCATACCCGTTCACTGCAACTCTTCGCAGAATGATCCAGATTCTTCAGAGACATTTGATAGGTTTCGGAGATTAGGAAGATTTTTTTTCAACTGTATCTCTCATTGGTGAAGTGGGAACTGGGGTACCTTGTACACTTTTAGTTGTTGTTTTGAATAAAGAATATCCTAACTTTGAAAACCCTTACATACTCATTCATTTAGCTAATTCATGTTTTGAATGTGTTCACTTATCAAGAACATCTAACTCTTAATGACTTATTTGTAATAGTTCACTGAAAAGTTGGCCAGGTGATTAAAACATACAAAGTTCTGAACAGACATAATGGCAGAGATGTTGAGAAGACATTTTGATGTGTGGGGGAGTTTGAACGGGTAAACGTAGCTACAGAGCCACTGAATAATCATTTTAAGAACAATAGAAAGGGATTTCTGCTCCCAGGTGCTGGCCAATGTTTGTTGTATCTGTCACCATATCACAGGAAGGATGTGGAGGCTTTGTGAAGCGTGTATAAGAGGTTTAGTGATATACTGCCTGCATTGAAGGGTATGACATTAAGGAGAAACGCCAAAACTTCAGCTTGTTTTCTCTGCAACAGTGGAGGGAGACTTGATCGAAGTCTGTCAACTTATGATATGCATAGAAAGCGTTGACAGCCAGAATTTTCTTTCTTTCTAGCGTTGAAATGCCTACCAATAGGATGCATGCATTTATGGAGATAGGGGGAATGTTCAAAGAAGATGTCAGGGCAGTTTTATAAACAGAGTGCTGTCAGTGTCTGAAATAAACTGCCAGCCATTATGGTGATTGCAGATATGATAGGTGCATTTCAGGAACTCTTACATAAGCACATGAATATGCAAGGAATGGATAGATATGTAGTAAGTACAGACAAGGGATTAGCTTACCTTATGTCCATGTTTGGCACAACGTCGTGGACCAAAGACCCTTTTACTGTGCAGTATTGTTCTATTTCCTGTATTGTCACAGACTTTAGTTCACATTGAAAGTATTAAAAAGGGATGGGAGACAGATTTCCAAACTGTTAGGGACCTGATGGCTATTATGAGCTTCCACAAGACAGAAGTGAAGACTTGAGTCAAATCAACCATAATGCAAGACAGAAACATAAAGCCCTTTGTGTCTTTTTCCAACTTTCAACAAGTTCCTCCTTAATGTTATATTCGTGCTTTCTCCCCGTTCTCCTTACTGTCGTTAATATCTGAAATTACATCGATGTCTTTATTGAATACATTCAGTGACTTTGCATCCTTCATTTTCAATGATGGAATATTCTACAGTACCACTATCCTTCTTTCAAAGCAACCGAAGCCTAACACATTCATAAATACGTTCACACCATACCTATATGCCCATGGCTCTGAAGTAGAACTTGCTTGGATCTTTGGCGACATTTGCAAAGCATGCTGAGAGTGTAGATTGAAATTTTGTGCTGACAATTGCTAAAGCTTATGTGAAAGCTGTGCTTTTGTGCTGATGGTTGCTCAAGCCTGCAGGAGCAGTCAAAGCAGTAATCAAGCAAAACGACAATCACAAAGTAACCGGTTCCTGTGTTTGGATGACAGTCATGGGACAGCTCGAATGACTATCGTGGGGTATTCTGATGACGAGACTGAAACTGCAAGCTTTGCAATAATTCAAAGATATAAAGGGCGTTGAATTTTGTAATCAGTGAATCAGCTGGGTCAAGACCCACGTTTCGTGTTGAAATCAACGTTGCAACGCACAAAAGCTTTTATTCTAAAAACTGTGTCTGAAACCAAGGCACAATTCTTATTTTGGTATTATATTTACTTACAAGAAATTGACGTTGGGAGCCGTGACCTTTCTACAGGACCAGGCAAGTGGCTATTGCTGGGTCATCAAAGAAACACACCAAAGTTGGCGGGAATTTGTCTACAGAAAGTGCCTATAAAAAGTGGCGCTAGACTGCAGTAATTGATGACCTGTCACGTGTGAATGAGTGAGTATCAGTCCCGTGGCATTTGAGTTAAGTGCAAATGGACAAGGACGCATTCGTCTGTAGCACATAGCCTGAGCCTTAGTTAAGAGGGGTAATCATTGGAGTGGAGACTGGAAAAGGAATAGCTGGGATATGATACTCAGATGTAAGCGTGATTGTTGTGTGTAATATAAATTAAAGTTGGATACATGGAATTGGTCAATCTCCATTTAGGAATTGCTGGACTTTGATAGGAACGATCCCAAGTGAGAGACACGGTCAGTGGGAAAACACGATTACAATGTGGCCAGGGTTTAAAATCCAGTAGAAAGATCGGTGGAGATCGTGAGTATAAACCGATCATTTTCAATGGTGGGACAGGAAGGTCAAAGGGGTGCCCCGCGGTCTCTCATTAACCAGTACATGACAGACATGTATGCACTGAGAAAACAGATGAAAAAAGGGTGGACGGTCCTAAAACAACAATGAAGTTGTCTCTTAGGACAGAATAAATATGAAACAAGAGAACTGGGGTCCTTTTGGTGCATCAATAGCAAGACTTATATACAAACCCTCAGGATCCACAAAGACAGATGAGAAAAGAACTTCAGAATCACGAGTTATGGAAATAGGGTCCAGAGGACCCTCAGAGAAATAGAGATTAAAATTCCTTCTGAGAAATTGGATATTTTCGTAAATAATTTGTGTGAAATAGTCAACTTACTACATTCAAAACTTCTAATTAAAGGACTGTGTGTGCCTGTGTTGAGTGACTGAGAGAGAGAAAAAAATTGTCAAAGAACAGGCAACAACGCTTCTCTTGAAGCGCACCCTCAGGAGGGAACACGTTTGGTGTATATGTAAATTCATTACAGACCTGATACCAAAACAAAAACAAAACTTTGTCAATAAAGAAGTGAAATGGACACAAAGAAGCCATTCCACGTGATGGCATATTTAATTGTTATCGCATAAAACAATTGGCAGAAATTTTGAGAATTTTTTTAAAAATGAAACTAAGAGAGACGGGGTGGGGAGAGAGAGAGAGCAACACCTGGTCCTGCATACTGAATTGATTGTTAACACTTTGTGGGCTATTTTGATTGTACTTTTGTTTGTGAGTAGTTACATATGGTCTTGTGTGTTTTTTTTTTGTTCCCTGGAACTCAGGATCCAGGAATATTTTGAAATCCGTGGTGATTTGAAATGTTGTCTGTATTTGTGTCAATGCGGACTATGCGTGGTTAATGCAAATGTTTGAGAATTACTATCGTGGCCAACATTGCCATGGATCCCGAGAGAATAAATAAAACACCAACAGGAGCCTTTCGGCAGATTTGAGGCTGAAACCACCGAATGCTGGGAAACAAACCACTATCTGGGCAAAAGTGACTAATAGTAAACAGCGGAAAGGGGTGGGTGTATGTCCGAGTTTGGAAAGCGACTCGTCAAAGTCTACCAGAATATTCAGGCATTCTACAGACAGACCACTCTGACCGGGCATTGAGAAAGGGATGGGAGAGAAAAACCAAGAGAACTGGCGTCCTTTTGGTACACCAATAGCAAGGCTTATATGCCAAGCCTCAGGATCCACAAAGACAGATAAGCAAAGAACTTGAGAACTGGATCTGTGCCATCTATATCTCTCACCTCCGTTTAAATAAACCAAGAGAATCTTGGCGCTGTAGGAGAGACAAAGTCAAAATCCCCTCGACACAATTGTATCAAGACGTTTCAGTTTGCCTGGAAGTGTCGGACCCTAAATGAGAAAAACACGATGTTCGAGTCTGTCAACACTGTGGCAAAAAGGGGAGACGCTGAAAGCACTTGTTGGGGAAATTACGGCAAACTAACAAGCACCCAGGAAACGTTAGATTGATATCTGGCAGCACCCACGGGCACATGTGATAAGGAGGGTAGGATTTATATATCTGCACTAATAGGCAGCAGACAATGTGAGATGTTAGTGGACACGAGAACCTCTACAATCATTACTGACCTACCCCTGCCCACAACTAACAAAATGATTTGCGTACAAGGGATTAATGGTCAACAAACCGCTGCGTACGTGAGCGAGGCCACTCCAATGGTAATCAATGATTTGTGTACACTGATACGATTTTATGTGTGTAAAAGTAATGAAGCAACACAAACTGCCCCGATTAAAAAGAAAAACTAAAAAAAGCCACCGACATCCTAGATTGGAAAATTTAACAATCCACATGGACCATAAGGGTCGGTGAACCCATTGTGATGACAGTAAATGTTATTTTACACACTAAAATACTCTTGCAGAAATGCTGAATGCAGAAATATTACAATCAGCCTCTCACATGAGAAGAGCGAAAAGAGAAGCTGTCCTTTTGCCACACATTAAACCCATTATTATAGAAAGGGATACTCAGAAAAAAAAAGTCAGCTGAAGGAGATGCATAAAACAGTTAGGGATAAACAGGAAAGACAGGATAAACAACGGCACATACAGGATTGTCCAGAAGTCCCATCGGCAGGGAGCTAAGGTAAGAGTAAAACTCCACACCGTAAAACTGCCTTTGCCCCTCATGGAATGGTCCCCATAAGGTTATCAATAGTGGTGATGCATATGCTTGTATTGATATGCGAATGAATCGGGTGTGGAAACATTGATCCCAACTGAAGAAATATATGGGCACAGACTAGGGGTACTCACCTTCTGCTTTCTGTTTGAACTGAATCTTCTCAGAGCTGGTAGCCGTCCTTAGCGGTTTTTGCGCGTGGACCAGGTGCACAGGTTTTTCCACGTGGTTGGTACAGCATTTTGCCAATTGTATAACGCCCTTCGCTAAATTTCAGAATGTTTTTTCATTATAGCCCTGGTCCAATTATGCCAACAAAAAATGTTTAAATTGATGAAAGGAGTCATTGTTATAAGATTTTTCAGAACAGAAATTTGTATTTGGTCAACATTTGCATAGTATCATATCAAATGCAGAGGGATTGAATTCAAGAGTCGTGAAGTGATGTTGCAGCTGCGCAGGACTTTGGTTAGGCCACATTTGGAGTACTGTGTGCAGTTCTGGTTACCTCACTTTAGGAAAGAGGTAAAGCTTTGGAGAGGGTGCAGAGAAGGTTTACCAGGGTGTTGCCTGGAATGGAGAATAGGTCGTACGAGGATAGGTTGAGAGCGCTAGGCCTTTTCTCATTGGAACGGAGAAGGATGAGGGGTGACTTGATAGAGGTTTATAAGATGATCAGAGGAATAGATAGAGTAGACAGTCAGAAACTTTTTCCCCGGGTACAACAGAGTGTTACAAGGGGACATAAATTTAAGGTGAAGGCTGGAAGGTATAGGGGGGATGTCAGGGGTAGGTTCTTTACCCAAAGAGTGGTGGGGGTATGGAATGCTCTGCCGGTGGGAGTGGCAGAGTCAGAATCATTGGTGACCTTTAAGCGGCAATTGGATAGGGACATGGATGGGTGCTGAAGCTAGGACAAATGTTCGGCACAACATCGTGGGCCGAAGGGCCTGTTCTGTATTGTTCTATGTTCTATAAATGCCTCGAATAATCCATAAAGTAAGTTTTAGCTACACGGGAAAATTTAGGGAAAGAAAAAACAACAAGTGGGGATGGATGGAAGTGGCACTTGAAGTTATCATGAATTTCAGTGAAAATAAAATCTACACGAGATTTCTGAACTGATACATTTTTGTTGGTGATGTTTGTGCTGTTGTCTTTCCTTGGTGAACTTTGTGATCAAGTCACTACACGAGGCATAGAGACTATACGTCGAGTGATAAGTAATAGCTCAGTTTTCTTTTTGATAAGATCATATGGGATTCAAGATTGCATGGCAGCCTTAGGATGCCAATGTAAGTGTGCAGAAGCGATTTTTACCTCGGAAGGAACGAACATTGGTGAATGCTGAGAAAAAAGAGAAAAAAAAAGTTTGCTGCACTGCAGAACAGGCCATAGACATGTACACCTACTTGACAAATGGATTGGCGTGGCTTGGGAGGACACAAGACAATCGTTTCAAAGATAATACATTGACACATAATCCACAGAGCGTGTGATTTTAAAAGAGTAATTCTGAGCTGTGGTGATATGGAGAAAACAAGAACGATAATCCCAACGGAAACAGAACCACCTGGCCCTTGACGACTTGCTGACGGCACAGGGTAGCAACTGCTTTGTTATTGGCCCCGAATGTTGCACCTGCATTCAGGACACATCGTACACTATAATTAATCGAGACGTCCAGATAAGGTTTGGAGGCAGATAAGGTTTGTCAGGTACTGAAGCATTTTCATGATTACAATTCTCTGGGTTGCTAGAATGGCCACTAAGCGTTTCTTTGGTCTTTTACATTCTGTATTCATTGATTGCTCATGTTTTTATTGTCATTGTTTTCTACGTCTTTATGGCACTTTTCCATTCATATTGTAGAATCTTAACTAGCCGTGAGTCTCCACACTGATGTTACGGTCCAGCATTCTCCACAGGGGGACAGGGACTCACTTGAGCTTTGGTGTTAACTGGTCTAGAGTCCACGGCGCTCCTTAGGTGCCTTTGACCACAAGGGGGTATTGAAGTTGGCTATCATTGGAGCAATATTAATGTCACGAGCACATGCTGAGATACTTGGCCAAAACATGTTTGCTGACAGAACATGCTGCGCTTTCCTCTGTAACTGTGAGTACCAAGAATGTTAACAAAACTAACCACATGCAGGAAACCTCTGCTGTACAAAACAATGGACAAGTACTCTGATAAGTGAAGAGAGATGTTACCTGTTATTGTGCAGACTTATATTCTACAGGTTGTTGCAGAAACGTTTTATGTTATTGCAAAAATCTGTTCCTGTTCTTCAGAATTGAGGTGTGATAAAATCGAAACATCTTGCTGCAGCTTCTGGCCTAAGGAAGCATTTGCAATGGACCAGGAACCACAACAGCCTTGGAGCCTTCAAGAGGAAAATAATTTACATAATCGAAACAATGTGCTTTTCTTGAATCAAAGTCATAAAAGGCCAATGATTGTTGTATTCGAGGATATAACATGATTGGAATCCCACTCGCAGGGCGACCTCTCAATTCCCAGACGTTTTTGTGCAAAAAACTGTAATTTACCTTGTTCTAAATTTGAATCTTGAGGTTTTATTTATCTACAAGACTTTGTTTGTTTAAAATCAGGATGTTCATTCTTGATTCAACTTGGCAGTTACTTGCAGTGAAGTGTGAGGGATTCTCACCGAAAAATGGTACAAATCTTGGAATTCAGTTTCCACCAATACAATTGATATCTGAGCATCCTAGTTCTGGAATTTGCGCAAAATAATTTTCTAGTAATGTAAGAGATAAAAAAAAAACTGCCAGGAGCAGGAGTCTGACACAAAAAAGGGAATGACACTGCTCAACACTTTCAGCGAGACTAGCAGCATCGCTGCATAAGCTTCTGATTTATCAGATTTAAATCGTCACCTCTCTTTATGCATATTTGCTGCCAGCAGGCCGTAGTTATCTGTTTGCATTTTTTTTATGAAGATAACTTACTCTCTGCTGTACTCTATGCTCCCTTCTTATAGAATGGCCATATTATTCATTTTAAATTAATTTCATCAACTGGAAATTGTTTCCACTCTCTGAAAATCCAACAGCATATCTTTATTTTTGTCCTGAACCTAAAACAAGCCTCTTTAAGTGCAATGCCTGTCATAAACCATGAACGGATGAACCACATTCCAACAGACAACGCTCACATATACTGGAGTAGTGCACCATTTCAGTAGCTTTGAAACCCGTGAGAAATTTGAGAAAGCTCATGTGCAATTTTCAAATAAACCAATCACAGCACGAACAAGGCTGTTCTATCAACGCTGATGGATTGGTTGTGCACACGGACTACATTGCATTAGCATAATAACAATTTCCAAAACCATCTCCCGAATGGATTCAGGAAAGAACAGAGACAAGTGGCAACGTCCCCACTGGAATGACAGTGAGGTCAATCATTTCAATTTTCCTTCTGATCGCACATGTTGAAAACGCATGTCTGACTACCATAAACAAATGCACGGAACAACTCTTCCAACAACTCTTTCAAGAACACTGGCAAAAATTCTCAATCCCACTGCAATGAAGGTGTAGAAGTGTACTGTTACTTTAAGGAAGTTTAAAGCTCACAGACTTACCACACACCAAGTGTTCTGAACAGTGTAACAATGCAACATTTGGGCGAACAGCTAATTAACTGGGTTGCCTGGAGACAACAAAACCGATTAAAATTCTGCCAATCAGTTTAAATTATACCCCAGAATTACAAACTCCAATCAAGTTTGAACTAAGCGTATTCATAATCTACAAAGCCAATACACAATCGAGTGCTTTGGAAGGATATGACCGGGAAACGCTGAACAATTCAGAGAGAACTGCCAAGCGACCAATTCACGTAAACTACCCACGGAATAGATGTCTTACAGGGACATTTATCTATCAACGACCTGTGAATATAAATCTTAAGAAGAATAAAATGTCCATAGGGAGATACAAAGAGAAGATTTACCAGCTAATTTGAAATTTGAATTTTTGGGAAATCTTAATCAACCCGTTTTATCAGATGACTATTATAGAAGGGAAAATAAACAATCGGTTCGAGGATGTAGTTGTAAATAATTGTTATTCAAACATCCTCTGCTATATTTCAAGAAATACATTTGAAACGTTTGTACCTTCTGTTTGTTTCCTATCATCCGCTCGGTTCTCGAACTGTTTTAGCACACAGTCACCAATCCCATGTGTACACAGAACCTCGCCCAAGATCAACATATGCCCCAACTGAGAAACAAGCTTGATTCCACAATTCTTCCACTGACATTTTCACAGGGTTGTTCTTCGTTCTGTGGTTAACATTTTCAGGGTTCAGAAAAGATTTACAATAATTTTGCCGGGGTTTAGAGGGTTTGAACTGAAGGGTGAGTTTGAATCGACTGTGGGCTATTTTCCCATGAGCATCAGAAGCTTAGGTGGAAGATTATAGACATTAACAAAATCATACGGGCATGAATTAAGAGATCAGCCAAGGTATTTTTCCAAGGGTAGGAGAAACAGAAACAAGAGGTGAGAGGGAAAAATGTAAAATGTTTTCTGAAATGCATCAGATTGACGCAGAGGGTGGCGTGTATGTGGAAGATGCAGCCAAAGAGGGTTTCACGGGTGGGTACAATTACAACATTTAAAACGCGTCCAGGTGAACAGGAAGGGTTTAGAATGATACGAACAAGTTGCTGGCAAAGGACACGAGATTAGTTTAGGATATATGGTCAGTGTGGATGATTCGGACTGAACAGTCGGTTTCCATGCTGTATGACATTATCATTATGAGGCAACAACTTGATAACTGCACTCCCTGGGGTTCCGGTACTAAACAATATTTCTGGTGTGTATCAAAATGAGTGTAAACACAGTGGTTCAGTGAACGCAGATCAAAAGACACTCATTGGGGCATGCACAGGAATAATTGAGTGTAAGATTGAGATTTGATGCTGGGTAATGTCTAGTGCTTGAAATTTCTCAGTAGGTTAAAACTTAGAATGAAAGGGAAGATCACCATATTCTTTAACTGTTCTCTGAACCTAGCCTGGGTCACAGCGTAGATCAAAGTATTTGTGCAGCAACTCAACATCTGGAGAATGAAGCCAATTTCTTGGAAGTGAGGAAGCAGAGGAAGAACATGAGTCAGGTCACGTATCCGCTTAATTAAAGCGTTCACAGTAAACACTGCCCACAGCAGAATGAAATTGACAGAAATAGCAAACAGTAAAATGATGGATTTTCTTCGGCTCTCCATCTCAGTGTCTCTGGGATTTCCCTCATTACTGTGAGCACGGAGTCTCCTACGGGCTCTGCTGCTCACTAAAATATGTCTGACGGTGAAAATGTTGAGGAGCAGAATCAGTGCAAAAGGGACGCATGGTGTGAGAATGTAATGAACAACTTCAATTGTGACCCATAACATCAATGTAAGATCAGAGGTAGCTATACCACAAAACATAGGATAATTCCCCAAACGATACCTATTGTTATACATAAAATACCAGGATGAGTTATTTAAACAACTCAGCAGAGTCACTGTTCCAAGAACCAAAGCCACCGTTTTCTCTCTGCAATACTTCGTTTTCAGCTTCTGGCAGGCAATAGCCACAAATCGATCGAAGGTGAACGCCACGGTGAACCAGACAGAGCAGTCAGTGACTGCATAAAGTAGGACAGCGTGAATGTTACACACATCTATATAATCCAGGAAAATAAAGTCTTCTGGATAAAGAGCAGGGATATGTCTCCATATTAGATCGAAGATCACCACCAGTAGGTCTGCCGCTGCCATGGCCACGAGGTAGAGAGTGACAGATCTGGAGAGTCCACAGTTTCCACGGGACAGGATTACAATGGTCACTAAATTAACTGAAAAAAAAAATCCCATGTTTATAATGCACCAGCATGCATGATACTGTTAAATCCAAAATTCTGCATTCATCCCTGGTAAACTGTAACAGAATTGTGCATCATCTGCAAGATACACTGTGGCCTACCCCAACAACAACTTTCAAACTGCCTCCACCATGACCTTGAAGGAAAGGTGCAGTGGATGAAGGAAACGAAACCCCTGCACGTTCCCCACTGAGCCATGCAGCCACCACTCAGATCGAAAATAAAGCTTGCATTGCTTCAGTGCTAAAGGATCAAAATCCAGGAACACCTTTCCAAAAGACACAGTCGGGGCTCCACACAATAGCGATTGCACCATTAAAGAAGGAAGTTCATCCCCACTTTGTCTGCAACAGTTTGTGTTAGATAACATATGGTGCATAATCAGAGGGGATCAGTGAACATGTGTACGTGTCTGACATAACGTGGGGAAGTGAGCGAGTGAATTAGTACGTGTGAAGAATGTGTGTAAAGGCTTGTGTAGATGAGTGAGTGTGTATTTCTAAGATCATGAGTATCTTCGTGAGGCTTGATGTGCAAGTGTAAACATGCAGAAGCAAGAGTTTGAGAGCGAGTGTATGAGTGCGGTTGTGTTAGAGATAACGTGTACAAAAGTGAATTTATGTGAGTGTGTGAGTGAGCGTGTGTGTATGAGACACAGAGAGTGGAGTCAGTGAGTGTTTGCGTGTGTAAGTGAGAGCTAGAGAGTGTGTCAGCAAAATTGTGCGTGGGACAGACAGAGTGTCTGTAAGAGAGTGCGTGTGTCCGCTGAATTGAAACGAGTGTGTGAGAGGGGGAATGGGTGGGTGCGAGATAGAGCATGTGTGACAATGTTTGTCAGAAAGTCTGTTCATGACAGACAGAGGGTATCTGTGACCGAGAGTATGTCTTTGAGAGGGAGTAGTGTGTGTGTAAAATTATGAGAGAGAGATCAAGGGAGCGTATATGAGGGTGTTAGCGAGTTGGTGCATATGAGAGAGAATTTACGGGAGTAAGAGATTGCCTATGTGATAGAGGGAGAGTCCTTAAGGAATAGTGAGTGGGTGAGTGCATGTCTAATTATGTATATGTATCGCTGAGTATGTAACATTTCTGAAACACAATGTCAAATGTTTCTAAGTTTTCTATATTAACTATATTTGGTCGAAAATAATAACAAAAAAATGCAAAATGGATGCAGCAGATTTCAGCTGATTCATCTTTACAGTCACATGAACATGGACCAACTACCGTGAAATAACCTCAACCATCTCTGCTAACTGCCATTCAGACTGGTCGAACATCGGGGTACAATACACAACGTAAACAAAAGGAGTGAAGATGAAACAGCAGCTCATGCACAAGTCACGATGGAGCAATCTAGAACGTAGAAATTAGAAATCTAATAGTGTAGAAACAGGCCATTTTGGCCTAACAAGTCTACATTGACCCTCCGAAGAGTAATCCACCCAATCCCATTCTCCTAACCAATTCTCGACCTTTCCCTGAGTAATGCATCTAACCTTAACATCTTCGAAAATTATGGGAATTAAACATGGCCAATTCATGCAACCTGCACATCCTTGGACTCTCACAGGAAATTCACACAGACACAGAGAGAGTTTACAAACTCCCCACGGACAATTGCCCAATGCTAGTCTCGAACCCAGCACATCAAGTGCTCTGAAGCAGCAATGCCAACCAGTGAGACACCACGCTGTCACGATCCTGGAAGCCAATTCTGGAGAATAAGAAAAGAGTGGAACACAATTTGGAGAATTTATATCAGAGATTATCACTTACTAGGGACACTGACAATAGCAAGTAGCGGGAAGTATATCCTCTCGATCTTCTGAAATATCCGTTGTATGATGGCTCTCTCATCATGTACTGAAACTAAAATAGGCACAATCATGATGCCTCATCCGTCAGAGGGTAGAAGGTAATTATATGTAATGCAACCAGTACATGTTCATACCAGTGAAGGGGAATCTTTAAATAGAGCAGAAAGGGCAGATCCTAAGAGACATCTTTTTTTGTGTGTTGAGCTGGCACCGAGTCATGATGAACACCTGAGCTGTGTTAATAGATTTATTTATCGCATTTCCAGTCACTGCGCAAGTGATTCCAATTAACTTCTCAATCCAGGAGTATTTTTGCTTTATTTTTGAAACTGAAATCCTCTGCTGAAAAAGAATTTTGAAACTTGCAGAGTATATGAATCACTATTTTAACAAACACTAAAGTGTGACGCTAGTTGCAGAATGTTTTCTCAAAATATACGTAATTCGTATTTTAGGTTATGTATTGGAATCGGAGGAAACGAATTATTTTTAAATACCAAATATTATTGAAGGTATATTTGACAAGTAAGTTACCTCACACTCATTGTAAGTGTTGTTTGAACTGCTGTTGGCTCCACAATTGCCGGGGAGTTGACACAACGGTTGTTTGAGGGTTCTAAAATATTTCGAGCTGTGTCCAGCAGAATGGTTCACATTGCAATTAATGCCAGAGGGATATGCAGCACAGAAGAAATAACCATTAGCATCCGACCTCTGTCATGATCGAAGCCAGCCAATAATTTTGACGAACCCAATTTTCCAGTACTGAGCCATGTCTTGCCCTTCTCGCTGCATTTCCCAACAGTGCTTTCCAGTTTCTTACCACTGTCTGGATGGTTTAATTTTGTCTCGGATCCCCTCTAAACCTCCTCACCCTGACCTTTCATCAAGACCCCATGTTCACTGATTACTTCATCGCAGAGATAAATCTCCCTATCTACGCTCCTTGTATCTTTCTCAGATGGTTAGAGCGTGGTGCTCATAATGCCAAGGTCGTGGGTTCAATTCCCAAACTAACCAAGCATTTTGCTGAATTTTGCATGTGGGCAATGCTCGCAGTGTCAAAGTTGATGCTCGTTTCAGGTCGGCATGGTGGCTCAGTGGTTAGCACTGCTTCCTCAACGCACCACTGTCCCAGTTTCATTTCCAGCCTCCGCCGACTGTCTGTGTGGAGTTTGCACATTTTGCCCATGTCTGCGTGGGGTTCCTCCGCGTGCTCCAGTTGCCTCCCAGAGTCCAAAGATGCGCAGGTCAGGTCAAGTGGCCATGCTAAACTGCCCATAGAGTTAGGTGCATTCTTCAGAGGACAAGGGGTCTTGGTGGGTTATTTGTCGGTTGGTCAGTGTGGACTAGTTCGGCCGAATGGCCTTTCCCACGCTGTGGGCAATCCAATCATCCCAGTCACGCCCCCACCAACCCCACTATCCTCTGCTATGCAATAAACAACGTCAGCCTATTCCATCTTACTTAATAACAAAATCTCTTAAACCCAAGCAACATTCTGGTAAATCTCTTCAGCAACATACTCTTAAATACAGAATGCATCACAGCTGCAGAAAAGGAGATTGGTGAGGAGGGTTTGTCTACTGAGTCATTATAGGTGGAGTTCAGTAACAGATTTTTTCAAGTGCGTCAAGGAGGGTTTGTTGACTCAATATATACATAGGAGAAAGTGAAGTCTGCAGATGCTGGAGATCAGAGCTGGAAATGTGCTGCTGGAAAAGCGCAGCAGGTCAGGCAGCATCCAGCGAACAGGAGATGTTGTCCTGAGCTGGGGTAGCTCGAGTTGCAGGGAATGTAGGTAGCGGCGCATGGCTGCAAGCGTGGAGCGGAGGATCCGGAGGGAGGTCTGTTGCTGGAGGCTTCGGATTTGTTGTAGGTACTGGTTGTCCTGGTTGGGTCCAAGTTTTGTTGGTCGGAACATAGTCCGGAGTCCGTGCGGGATAAGTTGTTCCTGTTCCCTGTTCCCTGGATGCTGCCTGACCTGCGGCGCTTTTCCAGCAACACATTTCCAGCAATGTATTCATAGGCCGCCTATGGTGGAGGCCATTTTGAATTTGGGGAGAGCACCGAGTCGAGCCAGTTGTCAGATCGCTCAGTCGGAAAGCATTTTGGTTAAAGTGACCACAACTGCATTAGCTTTGCCATAACCATGTAGAGGGATATGAGTAGGCAGTGCAGCAAGGTATTTAATTGTGGGAGGGGACTTATACTGTTATTAGACAAGGCTTGGAGAATAAATTAGGAACAGTTGTCCTACCGGAAATGTGCAACAGAAATGTGTAGGCTGTTTATGGAACACTTGTTGCGAGTGTTGGATATTTTCGTCCAACGGAGACACTTAAGGAATGTTAAGTTGATGAGGCCTTGAATAAAAAGAACAGAGGAGCTTTTCGTCAAAAAGAAGAAGGAAACCTACTTGTGTTTGAGGAAGCAAGGATCTCGTGCAGCTTTACAGAAATACATGGTAGATGGAAAGAAATCAAAGATAGATTGAGGAGAGCTAGGCGGGGGCACTAAAAAGCCTTGGCGGGAAGCCAAAAGCGTTTTTCACAAAAGGAATAAGGAAATGATGAGAGATAGAGTAGGCCAATGAGTGCTAGCGGAGGGAATGTTTGCTTGGAGTCTGAACAGGTAGCGGAGTCCCTAAATGAAGCGTTTTGCTTCTGAGACAGAGACTTTGTTGTTATGAAATTGAAGGTGTGTAATGTGCTTCTAAGAGAGAGTGAAAACTGGCAAGCACCTGTCATGTGACTGACAACTGAAACATGTAATGTTAAGTTGTAAACTTTGGTTGTAACCTAGAAACCTCAATTGTTCTCACATCATTTCGAATTTAGACAATCAGTGTAAATTATGCCCAAGAAACACAAAACCAAATTGCATTCGAATTTTACTATTTTGAAAAGATTGAATCAATAGACTGTCCAATATTTGGAGTATAAGAAGCAGGCGTTTTGGACTGTTAACCAGAAAGAGCAGTATCTCCCACTTGAAAAACTGCTTTCACTACATGTGAAACATCGACGCCGACCCAGGAAGTTACTCAAACAGAGGAAGATCGACACTGTGAATATCAGCCCTAGTCCGGTTTTGAAATTTTGGCTTCTATAAATTTAATAGGGGTTTTATTGTATCAGTATATTGTTATAGCTTGGAAAGTACATACGAACTCTTTCAGAAGAAGGAGACATAGAGTTTTGTATACTTCTTGTTTAATGTTCACTTTTATAGTGAGAGAATAAACTCAATATTTTTTGTTAAGTAGTGGAAATTTGGACAGTTCTTTGACATTCATACTTGAGCACATTATGTGGCGAATTGAGGCGTTTTTCTGTGCACTTGCTATAGTTAGCAGAAGGGATAATTAGCAGATGGATTTACCGCCGTGTCAGAAGACTTTGAGGGCTTGAGTACTTGCACTGGACAGACTTACACTGATCCTGTCAGAGACTTGGACAGATTTGAACACATTCGTGGCAGGAAAGATCCAAGCAGATTTAAACAGATTTAAATTAGTGATTCAGACGTAAATAAAAGTAGGTGAGACAATTTGCGAAATTTCGGTTACTTGTGATTGGTTAAATTAAAAGTGAGAGAAATGGCTCTTAAAATTGCTAAAGAGGTTCTGGGATTTCAAAATTTTCCCAAATTTGCCAAGAAAGTTTCGAAACAAAAGAAAAGAGCTTACTGTTAGAATTAGTGAAGGGGGTAGAATTCTGCTTAATCAAGGATAAAAGTAAAACTGAAATTATAAGTGAGTTACTCAAACACTTAGGTGTGTCAGAGAAACGCGCAGGTGCAGTAAAGTTAGAAAAAGAAACTTAAATTGCAATTCAGGAAAATGGAATTAACAGATGATTAAAGAAAGAGAGGGGAAACGAAAAGAAGAGAATATTCTGAGCAACGAGAGAGAGAGAAGAAATGTACGGGCAAAGAGAGAGAGAAGCAAGGGAAAAGGAGAGTGAAATTGAACTTCACAAATTACGACTTATTCAGTAAAGTCAAGTAACAGGATGGAGATGAAGAGACAAGTTAGTGACAGATACGAATATGTTAAACTTCTGCCAAGTCTTGATGAGAAAGATGTAGAAGCCTTCTTTATTGTATTTGAACTATTGGCGAGGCCAATAGAGAGGTCAGTGGAATTGTGGGTAATGCTAGTTCCGTCTATCCTCGTAGGCAGAGTCAGTGAGGTCTTTGCAGTGCTGTCATTTGAGCGATGAAGACATAACGAAGAGTGCCTATGCATTGGTACCAAAAGCGTATAGACAGCTATTCAGAAGCATAATGAAGAACCCAGGACAGGCTTATATTGAGTTAGAAAGACTTAAAATAATTATCTTGATAAATAGATGCAACTCTTAAAAAATAGATAAGACCTTTGAGACTCAAGGTGATGTTATACTCCTGGAAGCGTTTAAAACACCATATTCAGAGACAAAAAGAATTCATGCGGATGAACAGAAAGTGGCAGATTGTTGCAGAAGACTTTCATCCTGTGAGGGATAGAAATTGGGAGAAGTGAAGATCCAACACTAAGAAACAAAGAGCAGGGAATACTGGAAATTGTTTACTACAGGTTAAAAAATGGAACCTAACAGTGTTGAAGTAAGACTAAAGGCCTCAGTTTTCCACTGTGCTAAAGTATTACACGTACACTCACAGCGCTTGTCGATAAAGAAAGCACGGTGGGAATAGATGTGGTAAAAGAAGCTAAGCTAATGGCATTACTTAAAGTAGTAAAGCAAACCCTAGAAACGTCGACAAGTTGCAGGAGAGTGCACAACCACGAAAGTTTGGAGTTCATGCCTAATCTTTGTCAAGAATTCGCCTCTGTCGGTAAAGTTAACTCATAAAAAACAGAGCGAGAAGGGAAAGAAATTATAATTTTGAGAGACACAGAATCGAATCAGTTTCGAATAGGAAGAGATGAATGCATTTGCACTCTTTCTGATCTGTTACCCAAGAGAGTGGTAATTTCTGGGATAGACGGACAGAAATTCAGAATTGGTCAGGTTGGCGTGACCACTCAAGACTGTGGAAGTAACCGTGATACTGATCGACAGAGTGTCAGTTCCAGAAAATCAATTTGTTCTTGGAAATGATTTGGCAGGATCCATGGTGGGAGTGGCACCCCTTTTTGGGGAGAAGCCCAAGGAAGACCGGGTAACTGAGGACTTAAAAAAATACACTTGAATTTTCCAATACAGTGTAGTAACCAGATCCCACAATCATAACTCATAGTACAACGCAAAAAGTAAACAGAAAGAAAAAGGAGCTGAAGTTCAGTTAGTGGGCACCTTGTTTGACATAATAGTGTTGGAAAAACCTGTACAAGAAGTGAGTCAGGCAGATGTGCTCAGCCCTGAAGCCTCATGAGCTTACAATCGAAAGATGATACAATAACAAATATATATGTTGATGCGTACTCAGAAAAGAAGGCAAACAATATTCCTGAGGATTAAAGATTTTAAAGATGGAATCCTAAGACGAAAATGGAGAGCACATCATGTTAGTGCTGAGTTTGCGGCACAGTGTCCCAGCTGATTAAGGTCCTGCAGCAGTTTCTGACAACCTTCCTCACAGTCCAAAATGCTGCCTTTTTTGGAGGCTCAGCAAAGTTACTAAGCAAAGTCTTTGAAAGTGAACACAAACAGCAATATGTATAACACTGAACACAAAGCGCAGCACTAATCACAGGCCTCCAGTCCCGACCATCAAACTGCATACACAGTTGCTAAGGATGTATTGCTAAGCTTGTATAAACGTCAGGTCAGACGGCATATTTGTAATATGGTGAGCAGTTCTGGCGCCTGTATCTCATGTAACAGGTACTGCCTTGGAGGCAGATCTAGTAGACGCTCTGATAAACGAACCTGGGGACGAGGAGCTTACCATAACAGGAGTGTGAGAGGCCTCTGACTCTGTACTCAGTATGGTTTAAAAGAATGAGAAGGCATCTGATTGGAACTTTCAACATGCCGAGACGCCTGGATATAGTGGACTTGGAGAAGATGTCTCCATTCTTTGGAGAGATTAGGATTCTAGGACAATGCCTCAGATGAAGCGACGGCACCTCACAAGTGAGATGAGGAAGAATACATTCAGCCAGCGGGGATTAGGTCTGTGGAACTCATTGCCCACTGATTTTTATGCAGGCCAAGCTGTAAGTAACATATAGATAAATCTTTTCTTGATTGTTAAGGGAATCAAGGGTTCCGGGGAGAAGGCTAGAGAACGGATTCGAGAAATATATTGGGAACGGTGGAATGGTGAACAGATTCACTGGGGTGAACAACTGAAATCTGCTATAATATCTTATGATTTGGCAGACATCGGCTGAGTGTCAATAACTCCTGCTCTGATTTGGCCGACATTGTTGAAGCAGACTAGAAGCAGTCAGAGCCAGTGCGACAAAAAAGGAGATGAGAAATATATCGCTTCAAGAAAACTGGAACCAGGTCAATCATTCAACCCCTTCTACTTTTCCAATCAATTAATGGAATCGTGACTGACATTCCAGTTAGTTTCTGCTCTCTCTATCACCATTGCCATCCTTTTAGAACGAAATGTTTCTGTGGAATATACAATTTATTGGCCTCCGGCTCCATTTCCATCAGATGATAATATAGATTCACACCTCCCCCACCCCTCTGCCCCAAAAGAAGAGATTTCCTTTCAACTCAGGTCTACAACGTCTCATTCGTCTGTGGCTCTACGATTTTGGAACGTTTCCGAGTCCTTGTGAATATCCTTCATGTATTGCCCCATCTTCTCCAGTGTTATCAGTGTCCATGAGAAGTTCTATCTCCCCAATACTTCTTAACGTCCAGTGAATCTTGTCCGAACTAATACAGTCACTGGCTGATCCCGACAACTCACTGTCCCACATAACATCGTGTCAACTATCGACTTGGCGATCTTAGATTTGCTTCCCTCGTCTAAATCCTTAATAAATGTTGTGAGTGACTGGCGTCCTAACAGGTTTCTCTGAAACACTCCACTCGTCACTCAGCCATTCAGAAAGAAAAACGCTTAGAACTACAATTTTATTCCCATCTGTTAACCACTTGCCATCTCTGGACGATTCCTCCAATTCCACACAATTTAAGTTGACAGTCTCTATCCTTATTTGGGACCTTATTGAAATTCCTCCTGTAATTCCACTTGTACCGCATTCATTGTTGCCTCTCACCAATTACACCAGTTATGTCTTCGAAGAATGCCAGCAGATTTATCAAACACAATTTCGATGTCTGCACCTATCACTATCGTTGCAATGGCTGACGTTATTTGCTGATCCATTCTAACATCACTATGTCTTCAACGTCTGGTCTAATACAATCATCTTTGCTTTATTACCCTAATTATCTATCAGCCCTGCTGTTTCCAAATATCTTTGGATATTATGTAGGCTGATACAGATAAAGGATAACAAATCGATGCACACACGGACAATTAGATAAATTCTTAGATAGCTGGACAGCGAGGCAAATAGTTAGACAGACAGATATATAGAACACACATGTTTGGAGAGCGAGATATACATACTCATGTACAGGCAGACTGATAGATAGACGGGCAGACAGATGGATAATTAGATTGATAAACAGACAAGTAGGCAGATATTTAGATAAACCAATATTTGGGAGAGGGATAAACATAGACAGTCAGATACATAAGCATGAATAGATGTATGGACAGACTGACAGTTGAATAGACATATAGACAGATAGATTAACAGATATTTCGATGACAGATATTTGGAGAGTGATAGAAATGTAAATATACAGCTGGACTGATAAATAGACAAACAAACAGGCAGAAACGTATCGACATAGATGGATAGACAAATGGACAAACATTTGATTGTTAGATATTTTGAGAGAAACATGGATCGACAGACAAACAGATAAACAGATAGATGGATAAATAAGTAGACAGATAGATAGATATTGGGAGAGAGAGGTTGAGAGATAGAGAGTTATTTGGAGAGAGAGACAGACAGACAGACAGATAAACCGAGGAACTGATGCATACGTATGCTTACAAATGGAAAGATAGATAGATGTATAGCTAGACAGAAGAATCGATCAGCAGATGAATAAATACATATTTAGGGAGACATAGATTTAGAAAGACAGATATTTAGGTGTACAGACATTGGGAGAGAAAAACTGATCAATATTTAGACTGACAGATATTTTGACAGATGTGTCAGCACTTATTCTCCAAGACAAAGAACCATTATCCAGCAGAATCAGTGTCAAAGCCATAACCATTCACGCCCTTCACTTGCGACGCTCATAGTCAGCAGGTCATACCAACTCCAAAATACTTTGCATAAATTCAGAAGGGCTGTCTCAGAGTGATTCCATTCCATTCACTTTTAATGTAACAAATCATTATCCAATACTACCCGGTGAGTGGATATGTTCTCACGTTTTATCCTCGAGCTCAATACCACTACAACTAACCATATCTCGTCCATGCATGATCCAGTCCACAACCTTCTTCGAATCCACCCACGTCATCATGACATTGACAGTGCCTCAAAAAGTATATACCAAGGGCATGAATGAAGGCATAAAATACTAAATACGTGGAGTAGTTTGATGTTCAATAGTTTATGCACCATTCATTAGCGAAACCGGGAAGTAATCATTGCTTTCGCTGTTTCATCATTTTAGGTTTTAGACTGAAGGTATAGATGGATACATTTTAGAATCGCCTCTGAACTTAGCCTGGGTCACAGTGTTTATCCCAGTGTTTGTGCAACAACTTTGGAGCTGGAGATTGAAGCCTAATTCTTGGGTGCATGCGGACACGTACATCAACTAAGCCAGATTATCCTTTCACTCAAAATTGCCACACATCAATCGAAGTGAATGCGACGATGAACCAAACGGAGCAGTCACGTGCTGCATAAAGCAGGACAGCGAGAATGTTCCACACATCCATGTCCGTCAGGAAGGGAACTGTTCTGAATAAAGAATAGGAATATGTCACAATGCCAGGTCAAGGATCACCACCAGCAGTCCTGACATCGCCATTGCCACATATATACTGAAGGTATATATGTGTACTTTTTAGAATCGTCCTTTGAAATTAGCCTGAGTCACAGTGTAGATCCCAGGGTTTGTGCAGCAACTTTGGAGCTGGGGATTGAAGCCTAATTCTTAGATGCACGTGGGCACGTACATCAAATAACCCAGATTATCCTTTCACACAAATATCGAAGTCACTGTAAAGACTGCCCACAACAGAATGAAATTTGCAGTAATAACAAACAGTAAAATCATGGTTTTCCTTCGAATCTTGGACTCTGCCCATTGCTGTGAGTACTGAGTCTCTTGTGGGCTATGCTACTCACTGAAAGGTGACTTACGCTGAAAATATTGAGCAACAATAACAGGACGAATGGAACACAAGGTGTGAGAATGTAATGAAAAATCAACTGCATCACTATATTCTGTACCACAAAACACGGGACTACTCGAGAAACCATAATTACAGTTATACATAAAATACCATGTGAAATTATTTAAATATTTCAGCACAATCAGTGTTCCGAATAATGAAGCCTACAATAATTTGCTACAATACTTAGGTTTCAGATTTTGGCATCAAATGGCCACACATCAATCGAAGTGAATGCGACGGTGAACTAAACTGAGCAGTCAGATGCTTCATAAAGGAGGACAGCGAGAATGTTACACACATCCATGTCGGTCAGGAAAGGAAGTGTTCTGAAAAAAAAAGTAGGAATATGTCACAATGTCATGTCAAGGATCACCACGAGAAGATCTGACATCGCCATGGCCATGAGGTACGGAATCATACGTCTGGTAAGTCCTCGTTTCCACCGCATAGGATCATTATCATTGCTGTATTAGCTGCAGGAAACAAAAATTCGATACACGAGGGAAGTAACCCTTAAGTTCATCATCCAATGCATGCACCAATGACTTGCAGTTGTGGCGGTTGTACCATCCAGAAGGTGCATTGCAGCCTCCTTTCAACTCTCATTTTCCACATGCTCTGAGAAAGTTAGAGTTTGTATCATCGGACAACGTGTGGGCATGTGATTGAGCAAATATGTGACAGTTTGCGAAAGTGTGTGTGCGAGTTTACATTGTACTCCAGTTTCAGTTTCCAGTGCAAGAGATTGTATGTGGGAGCGAAAATGAGTCAGTGCCATTGTATGGGCATGTGAGAGACAGCGTCGATGCGGGTGACAGGAATTGTTCATGTCTGTCAGCAACTGTACGTAGGAAATGGTGTATGAGTGTTTGCGTTTTGTCCAATGACTCCAGTAAGCATATTACTGAATGTGCGTGTTAGGGAATGAGAACGACTGGGTGTGCGACTTTGAGTTAGTATATTGGATGCAGAGACAGCATCTGAGAAAACTTATTCAAGAATATTTTAGATCGAATGTGTGTGAGAGAGACAGAGACGCTGTCTGTGAGAGAGTGCCTGCATTCCTGTGAGTTTAACATGATAACTTTAAGTGCAACATAAGTAGCTAGTCAGCATTATGTACAAACCTTTGATGGTCAAGGAAACAAATATTGTCAACAACTTTAGTTGTTTCCATGTGGATCGTCTGCATTTTTCTCAGGAACGTGGATCAGTACCAACAGCGTTAGTAACACTCAATGAATCGAAATTATCTCCAGTAATGCCTGCGTCGATAATGTAACGTCTATCATTTGCTTACAATTATCCATGCGCGTTAAAACATTGAGGAGGAACTAAGAGCCCATCTATAAGTAAAGAAGGACCAAATTGCATATGGTGGCATTTGTTAATCTTAGGGAACCATGGATCTGCACTTGGGAAGACTTGCTTCAATCTTTGTTGATACCGCAGCGTCTGTTGTGGCCGTAGAGACTGGCAAGGGGGTGCCTTCTCGCTGGAGAGACTGCACTTGAAGATGCTGTCCTTTTGTCTTGTCTTGGTGTTGTTTTTGGCTTTTGTTCAGCAAGTGCTCTTTTCTTCAGCAGCAAGCCTCAGCTTCTCTTCTCCTCGTTTTAGACCTCTGCGTAATTTCAGGCTCCAGTGAGAGCGATCAGTTGCAATGTCCTCCCAAATGTCGAAGTTCATGTTCACTGACTTCGTGTCCCTCTTGCAGACGTCTTTGAAATGAAGATGAGTCTGCCCTTGTGCTTCCTTACCAGAGGCCAGTTCCTAATACAGCAGGTCATTCGGGATCCTTCCGTCTGACATGATGTGTCCACCGCCCAGCCAGTAAATATGGCAGTGTAGAAGTAGGGGAAAGACGCTCGGTATCTCGGCATGGGCCAGAATCTCATTGTTGATGACTTGATACACGATGCATCTCAGGTTGCGAAGTTGGAAGGCGTTGAGGTGCCGCTTTTGTCTGGAGTTGTGTCTCCAGGTGTCGCAGCCGTACACCAGAGTGCTGAGGATGTAAACCCAATCAGAATCGGTGTGTGTCATCAAGTTTCTGTTCTCCCAGACACCCTTTGTCAATCTGATAAATGTTGAGGCTACTCGTGTGTTGATGACGGTGTCCAGAGAGAGACTGTCCGTGATGGTGAAGCAATGGTATGTATACTCATTGAGGACCTCCAGCTCGTAGTCATTGATGGTAATGACAGGGGCTGCTCAACAGGTTGATCCAGCACATTTGCCTTTTTCAGGGTAATGGCCAATCTGAAGTCTTGGTAGAAGCTTGAGAAGCTGTCCATGGAGTTTACAATTGCTCTCCTAAGTGTGTTGGCAGTGCCATGTCGTCTGCCAACAACATTTTATGAACCTTGGATTTCGTCCTCACTGAATAGCCTCTATCCGATTTGGTGTGGAGGTGGACCCCATCAGTTAATGTTCCAAAGGTGTGCTTCAGCTGAAAAGAGGCCAGACAGGTTGGGGGCAAGCACACCTCCCTGCTTCCCGTTACTGCGAAAGTTGAAGGCCTCCAAAGAAGAGCTGTCAACAAGAACGACACCCTTTATATCTATGTGGAATTACTGTACTATGCTGAGGGGCCTTGAGGGAACAGCTAATCCTGGCGAGGACCTTGAACAGACTGTCTCTGAACACAAGTTCGAAGGCCTTCGTGAGGTCAATGAGGACGACGTAAAGTGATTGTCTTTGCTCTCTGCATTTTTCTTGGCAATTTTCTGCAGTCTATGCAGGCCTAGATGGCAAAGAATTTTCCAAACGATGGCTAGCAAAGAGATTTACCTGTAGTTGTTCCAGTCGCTGCTGTACCCTTTATTCTCATTTCGTGTAACAGTCTCTCATGTGGCACTGCTCCCTTTCCAACAGTGGCGCAGCAGTTAATGTTGGTGGTTCCGAAGGGTGCCATTTTGTGCATTTGACCTCTCATGGAATGCCATCCAATCTTGATACTTTCCCATTCGGCAGCCTTAATGAACTATTCAGCAGTCGGCAATGTATCCTATTCCTTCATAACTGGCAGGCATTCCACTGTGTCTAGCACACTGTCTGAGATACTGTTTTCTCTGGAATGGAGTTCAGAGTAATGCTTCACTCATCTCTCTGTCTGCTTGTTTTTTTGTCTTTTATTGCCTCGCCTGTAATTATGTTCAGTGGAGCTCTCTTGCTCTGGGTTGAACCGATAGTTTTCTTTATCCTTCTGTATATTCCATGGATGCTGTCTGTGCCAAATGTTGACTGAACGCTTTCCCATTGTTGTCACCAGCAATCAAATGTGCTGCTCCTTGCTCATTTCTTGATCCTGCCTCTTACAATCCGACGCGCTGGTAGTGTTCCCTGGGTAGGATGGTGTTTATGCTCTCGTAGTGCAACACACTTTCCTTCAATGACAGCAGTGAGCAAAATTGAGCTTTCTTCAAACCAGTCATGTGTCTTGCCCTGTTTCTTCCCGAACACATTAAGTGCAGTGCTGTGGCTGGTGTCCCTGAGAGAGTCCCAAATCTGCTGACCATCTCTTTCTGTTGAGTTTTCAAGTAACGCAGGCACGAGTATGAGTGCTGGTTTCTTTATTGTATTCTCGTTGTGCTTGGCGCAGTGTTAACAGTCCACAGTTCAGGCTACTTGTATCCCATGCCTCATGCACTCAATACAGCAAGTGGACTGTGGCCAGACAACGCATGATTGGCTGACTGCTGCCCAGCTTGAGGAAGTAACTATCCAACGAGGCGCAATGCCCTCTCCCACTATCGAAATCAACCCCTGTCGCCTAGGAGGGGAGAGGAGAACCCGGAGCTTTGTCGTGGGGCTGGAGGAGACCATTGGACCTGGGTCTCAGGTTGGAGGAGAGACTACTGATAGACAGATAGGGACAGAGGGAGGGTGTGCGGTCCCAGTGTGGAAGCCTGTAGCTCTAGCTCCGGTCCGCGGTCTGTCCTGTTCGGATCTGGCCCAGCCGGTTGAGGCATGTTCGTGGATTGGGGCGGGAGTAGGGACAACTGCCATGATCAATCTGCTGTAAAGGCTTTGAAGAAAAGAGAAGGAAAGCGAAGAAACAAAAGAATAGAAAGAAAAGAGCAAAGCTATGAAAAAAGAAAATTAAAGAAAAAGGACAAAAGCAGATGGGAGCAGATAAGGCCCAGGCTGAAGAGGCTGCATGCCTCCCTGCTACTCCAGCGCAATCATTATTTTAGCGCAGAATACCTGAGGGTTTCCTTAATCCTAACCGGTAAAACTATTTCATGACCCCTTCCAGCTTTCCTCAGTCCATTCTTTAGTTCCTTCCTGGCTATATTGTAACGCTCTAGAGTCCAGTCTGACCCTTGCCTCGAAAAGAAACTGAGGACTGCAGATACTGAAGATCAGAGTTGAAACTGTGGTGCTGGAAAAGCACAGCTGATCTGGAAGCATACGAGGAGCAGGAGCGTTGACCTTTCAGGCATAAGCTCTCCATCCGGAATGAGGCTATTGGCGGGGGGGGGGGGGGGGGGGCGCTGAGAGAAGAATGTGAGGGGTTGTGGGTTGGGGTGAAGGTAGCTGCGATAGTTAGATGAAGGTGAGGGAGAAGGTGATAGGTCGGGGAGAAGGTGATAGGTCGGAAAGAAGGATAGATGGTAAGGGACAGGTCAGGAGGGCAGTGCTGAGTTCGAGGTTTGGGTATATGACAACCCTTACGTTGGGAGCGGTGAGGTTCAAGTGCGGTGGTGCGGGATGTGAAGGAGATACGCTGGAGGGCATTGTCGATCACTGCGAAAGAAAGTTGTAATCTTGGAAGAAGGAGGCCATCTGGAATTTTCTGGGGTGGAACTAGCCATCTTGGGGACGATGAGACGGAGATAGAGGAATTAAGAAGAACAGATTGCATTTTTACAGGCCGTAGGGTGGGAGAAACTTTAGTCTCAGTAGCTGAAGGAGTTGAAGGGTTTGTGGTGGATGTCCGTGGTTAGTCGGTCGCCAGAGATAGAGATGAAGTGCGCCTGGAAGGGGAAGGACGAGTCCGAGATGGTTCAGGTGAATTTGAGGCCGGGATGGAAGGTGTTGGTGAAGTTGATGAATTGTTCAACCCCGTCCTGGGAGCACAAGGTAGCCCGGATACAATCATCAATGTAGCGACAGAACTGATGGGGAGTGGTGGAAGTGTAACTGTGGAAGATGGACTGTTCCAAGAAAAAGAGGCAGGCATAACTTGGTCTCATGCGGGTGCCCATGGCTACCCTTTGGTTTGGCGGAAGTGGGTTGATTGGAAGGAGAAGTTGTTCAGGGTGAGGACCAGTCCAAACAGACGGTTGAGGGTGTCGGTGGAAGGGTACTGGTTGGAACAGCGTGAGAGGAGGAAATGGAGAGCTTGGACGCCTTCGTCGTGGCGGATGGATATGTAGAAGGACTGGATGCCCATGGTGATTATGAGGCACTGAGGGCCGAGGAAATGAAATGTTGGACGAAATGAAGAACGTTGTTGGTGTCCTGAATGTAGGTGGGGAGTTCCTGGACTGGGAAAGCTGGACAGTGTCAAGGGATGCAGAGATGTGTTCAGTGGGACAGATGCAGACTATTCATCAACCGGGGAAGTAAGGTTTTTAAATCTTTGATACTAGGTACAATCGGGCAGTGTGACGTTTACATACAATGAGATTGAATGCTATGGATGGGAGATTCCCAGAGGTGATGAGGTGGTGGATAACGTTTGGCGATAGGAAGTGAGGTAGTGGTTGAGGGTGCAGTAGTTGGAGGTGTATGAGAGTTGGAGGCTGGCTTCAGTGGTGGAGAGATCGATGCGGCAAACTACTCCTGCACCACACCTTGTTTGCGGGTTTGATGGTGAGGCTATGGTTGGAGCAGAGGGAATATAGGGCTGCACATTGTGAGTAAGAGAGGTTGGAGTGAGTGAAAGGGGTGGACAGTTTGAGGTGGTCAATATCACAGTGGCAGTTCGAAATGAAGAGGTTAAGTGCGGATAACAGGCCAGCCCGGGTGTATCCATGTGGATGGGGAGCTTTGGAGGCAAGGGAAGCGGCATTCGGTGGTTGGGCTGGACTCTTGATTGAAAAAATGAGCTCGGAGGTGGAGGTGTCAGAAGAACATTTCCAGTATATGACGTATGTAGAACTCATGAATCTGGGAGCGGAGAGGAATGAAGGTGAGACCTTTGCTGAGGACTAAACATTCATCCTCAGTGAGGGGGAAATCAGAGGGAAACGTAAACACAAGGCAGGGCTGGAAGCTAGGACCTGGGGTTGGGCAGGAGCTGGATGTAGGGCGGAAAAAGTCATGAGTGGGCGTGATTATAGGGTCGGTGGTGACGTAAGTAACAAAAGTGACGCTTGCAAATGGAGGGCAAGTGGGGCCTACATCGGTGTCCATAGGGGAGAAAGTGGTGTAACGCACGATGGTGGTGACATTGCCTTATACCCGAAACGTCGATTCTCCTGCTCTTGGATGCTGCCTGACCTGCTGTGCTTTTCCAGCACGACGCTCTCGACTCTGATCCTTGCTTCCTCTTCATTGTATAAGCTTCCTTCTATCTCTTGACTAGGTGTTCCACTTTCCTTGTCATGTATAGTTCTTTCAACCTAACATTGTTTTCTTGCCTCAGTGGCATAAAGCCAAGTAGTATTATCAGCACATGATCCCTTAACTCTTCATTGCCTAACTTGCATTTCCCTGAGCACATCGGCTCCCACTTTAGGCACCACAGTTCCTCCCACAACTATTGTAATTCTCCCTTCACCAATTAAATGTTTTCCTATTCTGTCTGCACCTATTGATCTTCATGAGCATGGTAAATGTGAGGGAGTTGTGATCACGATCCCTGAAATGCTCTTCCAGCGAGAGATCGAACACTTGGCATAGTTTGTTTTCGAGACACGGAGAAAATGTGCAAACTCCACACAGAGGCTGGAATCGAACCGGCGTCCCTAGCGTTGTGAGATAGCAGTGCTATCCCCTCAGCCACCATGCCACTCACAGACACTGAGCCACGCTTGTTGCCAAGCATCAAATGCAAAATGGTCTCCCCTCTCATTAGCCTATTTACGCACTGCATCAGGATCCCTTCCTGAACAACCTTCGCAAAAAATAGCCTGCTCCATTCTAACTATTTGAACAAATGAGTTTCCAAACAATATTAGAGAAGCTAAACACACCTATAAACACAGGCCTGTTACTTCTGCACCTTTCTAAAATCTGCCGCATAATTTGCTCCTTTGTGTCTCTGTTGCTGTGGGGATCCTGTAGAACCCTCCCAGTGAAGGCCATGTTGGAATATTGCCTGCAATTCTGGTTTCCTTCCTATCAGAAAGATATTGTGAAACTTGAAAAGGTTCAGAAGAGATTTACAAGGATGTTGCCAGAGCTGGAGGATTTGAGCTATAAGGAGAGGCTGAACAGGCTGGGGCTGCTTTCCCTGGAGCGTCGAAGGCTGAGAGGTGACCTTATAGATGTTTACAAAATCATAGGGGGCATGGATAGGGTAAATAGGCAAAGTCTTTTCCCTGGAGTGGGGGAGTCCAGAACTCGAGGGCATAGGTTGAGCGTGAGAGGGGAAAGATATAAAAGAGACCTAAGGTGCAACATATTCACGCAGAGGGTGGTACGTGTATGGAATAAGCTGCCAGAGGATGTGTTGGAGGCTGGTACAATTGCAACATTAAGAGGCATTTGGATGTGTATATAAATAGGAAGGGTTTGAAGGGATATGGGCTGGGTGCTGGCAGGTGGGACTAGATTGGGTTGGGATATCTGGTCGGCATGGAACGGGTTGGACCGAAGGGTCTGTTGCCGTGCTGTGCATCTCTATGACTCTCTAAGTGACTGCTACTTTCCAGTTTTTGACTACCGCCATACTAACTCTGTATACAAACCCTCGTCAAAGACCTCCCTGTCTACATCTGTGATATTATTCCTGAATAGCAATGGCACAATATTTACCTCTTTTACTTCCCTCCTTTCGATTTGAAACATCTAAACTCTGAAATATCCAACAACCATTCCTGTCCTTGTGATATCCAAGTTTCCGTAATAGTCACACTATAGTTCCAAATATGTTTTAAGTTCATCATACTTATTGCTGATACTTCTTGTGTTAAAATAGGCACATGTCTGCGCATCATACTGACGGCACCTTTGCCCGATTAACTAATTATTCTTCCTCACAGACTGTCTACCTATCTATCAATCAATCAATCTATCTATCTATCTATCTATCTATCTATCTATCTATCTATCTATCTATCTATCTATCTATCTATCTATCTATCTATCTATCTATCTATCTATCTATCTATCTATCTATCTATCTATCTATCTATCTATCTATCTATCTATCTATCTATCTATCTATCTATCGATCGATCGATCTATCGATCTATCTATCTATCTATCTATCTATCTATCTATCTATCTATCTATCTATCTATCTATCTATCTATCTATCTATCTATCTATCTATCTATCTGTCTGTCTGTCTGTCTGTCTGTCTGTCTGTCTGTCTATCTATCTATCTATCTATCTATCTATCTATCTATCTATCTATCTATCTATCTATCTATCTATCTATCTATCTGTCTGTCTGTCTATCTATCTATCTGTCTGTCTATCTATCTATCTATCTATCTATCTATCTATCTATCTATCTATCTATCTATCGATCTATCTATCTATCTATCTATCTATCTATCTATCTATCTATCTATCTATCTATCTATCTATCTATCTATCTATCTATCTATCTATCTATCTATCTATCTATCTATCTATCTATCTAACTATCTCTCTCCATTTCTTTAAAAGTATAATCCACCAGAATCATTGATGTCCATGCAAGAGAAACTAGTAACGAATGACAAATATCCTGTAAACAAGATCTGGAAAGGATCACTGCAGCAATGAGTTGTGAATGTTGTTGCTCTGGTCTTGAGTATCAGTCGTGCATGATACTGGTAAACAGTTTGAAGATGGATTTCAATATTTGTGCTCATATGTTTCAAACCACCTTCTTACGCTTCTTTCTTTCTATCATGTAATAAAACTAAACTCTCATATGAAAGAACATCGGCGGCTGTGTTTAAATTTGCTTTAGTGGTGAACCACCACATACAATCATTGTAAATATTCAAGGACTTACATCATTAAGCCAGCTAACGCTCTGAGATCTGACCTAGTTAGGATATCCTGCAATTAGCCTGAAGATGAATTCCTCATAATTTCAAGTATTCAATTCCTGATCTTCCATGAAGACTACATAATGAGGAGGAAGGGGAAGGCTGATGCTCAGATGAGACGTGAAGGCTCAGTTATGTCACTCAGTTATACCCACGAAAGACCTAAAAAAAAAGCTTAGAATAGTCGGGGCATGGTGGCATGAGAATATTCTTCATTGGTATTCACACAGGAAAAAGACAATGTTGTTGGGCAAAATTCTGAGATAGAGACTATGAGACTCATCAGGATTGATGTCCGCAAGGAGGAGGTGTTAGCAGCTCTGTCAAGTCTCCGGGCCGGAGGGGATTTACCCAAAGATTCCCTGGGACACCAGGGAGGATGTTGCAGAGACTTTGTTTTTGATCTTTACGTCTTCATTGTCTGCAGAAATAGCGTCAGTAGACTGGAGGGTAGCAAATGTTGTCTCTTTGTTCAAGAAGAGGTGTAGAGACTGCCCTGGTATTATACACCTGTGAGCCTTACTTTGGTTGTGGGTAAAGTATCGGAAACGATTGTTAGAGATAGGATTTTAATCATCTTGAGCAGAATATGTTGATTAGGGATATTCAACACGGTTTTGTGAAGCGTAGTTCGTGCCTCACTAACCTTACTGAGTTCTTTAAGATGGTGACCAAACAGGATAAAGCAGTTGATGTGGTGTATCTGGGTTTTAGTAATGCGTTTGATAATGTTCCACACGGAAAGATATTGTAAAAAAAAGGAGGCATGGAATTGAGGTGATTTAACGTTTTGGATCAGAAATTGGCTAGCTAAAATAAGACAGATGGTGGTGGTTGATGGGAAACGTTCAACCTGGAGTTCAGTTATGGTGGTATACCGCAAGGACCTGTTTTGGGTCCACTGCTATTTGCCATTTTCATTAAAGACCGAGATTACCGAGTAGAAGGATAGCCTAATAAATTTATGTTCAATATGAAGGTCGGTGGAGAGGTGGATAGTGGTGAAGCATGTTGCAGGTTACCGAGGTAAATCGATAAGCTGCAGAGCATTGGCTGAGATGTTGTAAATGAAGTTTAATGTCGAATGTGTGAGGTGATTCAGCTTGGAGGAGCAACAGGAATAAAGATTACAGTGCTAATACTGAGACACTTAATAGTGTAGACGAGTAGAGAGATCGCGGTGTCCATATACATAGATGACTGAAAGTTGCCACCCAGGTTGATAAGATATTAAAAAGACATATGGTGTGTTAGCTTTTATTATTAGAGGGATTGAGTTTGGGAGCTACGATGTGTTGTTGCAGCTGTGCAAAACTCTGGTGTGGTCGCACTTGGAGTATTGCATGTAGTTCTGGGCACAACATTATAGGAATGATGTGGAAGCTTTGAAAATGGTGAGAGGAGATTTATTAGAATCTTGACTTGGATTGAGAAAGGTCCTATGAATAAGCATGAGGAACCTGATGCTGTTTTCGTTATTGAGAAGAAGGTTGAGAGGTGAGTTAATTGAGACGTATAAGCTAATCAAAAGTTTAGATAGAGTGGACAGTGAGATTCTTATTCCTCGAATGGTGAAGGCTATCACAAAGGGACATAGCTTTATACTGAGGGGAAGTAGATATAGAAAAGGTGGCAGAAGAAGTTTCCATACTCAGAATGAAGTAGAGGTATGGAATGAACTTCCTGCAACATGGTGGACTCGCCGAATTTAAGGGCATTTTAATGGTCATTGGATAAACATATTCATCAAAATGGAAATGTGTAGGAAAAATGGGATTTAGATTGGTTCCATGGGTCAGCGCAACACCGAGGGACGAAGGTTCTGCACTGCACTGTAATGTTGTATGTTCTATTTTCTACAATGCCCAGAATATTTGAATGTTCAACTTTCATGCTGCTCTGTTTGATGACATGCAACTTCACCAGTATGGTGAATGACCAGGATGAAAGTGAGAATTATGACGGATGGATGATTTACAAGGGACGTGCGTTAAAATGGCGGAATCCAAATAATAATTTTTACACAATCATCAAATCACAATGTCTCTGTTTCTAATCCCGTGCTATGCCCATCCTGACTGTGTTTTAATGAGGACACTATGAATGTAGATTTACACTGTAAATAACCGAGTGGAGGAACTGCCTGAAAGTGCTTGATGACAATGTTGTGTTTTCCGTATATTACCCCATGCTCTGTCTGACATGGAACCGACTGATTGGGACATTATTGGAGAAGGGTTACTCTGTAATCACATGCTGTCCCAGTCCTGGGAGTGTTTGATGGTGGGCCGATAGAGAGAGTTTTACTCTGTATCGAACCCCCAACTGTTACGATCGTGTTTTATTTTTGTTGGAGTACAGAGTAGAGAGACCTTTGTTCGGTGTCTAACCACGCGGTAGCTGTCTTTGTAGCATTTGTTGAAGACGTTGTGGAGGGAGCGTGCTCAGTGTCCTATAATCAGGAGCATAGTGTAAGATAAGTTTCAAGTTATTTAAAGCGGATGTGATGGAAAGTCTCGCATCCAAATGTTAGAGGGAGCAATCTCAAGTCAAATATGGATAAAAGCAATTGGCCGAGAGATAGGAAACTGTCAGTAATGGTCAGTCTTACTTTTGGGAATGGAGGAAGGCTAGTCGTGCCACTTACCAGGCGTTTCGACCACAGGGCCACAAGACAAAGGAATAGAAATTAGGCCACTCAGCCGATAAACAGAACTCATTGCTAAAATATTGGTCTGTTTATCAGCCGATAAACAGAACTCATTGCTAAAATATTGGTCTGTTTATCAGCTGAGTCTGTTTATCTGCTCCCCACATGCATCTGCAAAAATCATTTATGTTTCAGTTTCGAGCTGCTAAATGTCGCCGCTCTTATTTAATACTGTCCACTTAGAATTCCAGTTCGGACAAAGGCTGTGCGAATGTATTGTTCATCAGCTGCTGATCTGACATCAACCTGACCAGGGAAATCGTGATAGTAAAAAAAAGTTGGATCTTAGAAATTTCTCCAAATGAAGTCATACTGGTAAACGTAACAAACAAAAAAGAAGCAGAAGTGGCTTTGCAGGGAATTTATTATAGAACTCCATAACAACCCGGGCGAAACGGAAGAACAAATATGTAGCCAAATTTGAGGGAAATGTAAAATCAAAATGTTTGTGAGAGTAGGGGTTTTCAACTTCCCAACATTTAACTGAGTAGTCATATTGTGAAAGCTTTACAAGGAGAGGAACTTTTGAACTATATGCATCTTCCAGCCGGTTGGTAACCTATAAAAAAAATTAATTTCTCCATTTCTTCACTCGACTTTTTTTTTATTCGTGTTAGTCCACTCTCAAATTCATTGATAAGTTTATAAGATATACGACCAGAATTAGGCCATTTAGCATCGAGTCAGCTCGGCCATTGGGTCATCACTTATATGTTCCTCACCTCTGTTTTACTGTTTTCTCTCCACATTTTTCAACCCATAAGCCAATAGAAAGCTGTAAAACTTCTCCTTAAATGTACACACTGTCTCAGCATCCACTGCACTTTCGCATAGTCAACCCCACAGCTAATGTTGCTTGTTTGTTGAAGAAGGGCAACAGAATTAACGCAAGAAATTTCAGTCCTGAGCCTTACGTGGGTGGTCCGAGAGTCTTTGCGATAGGACTGACTCACACTTTGCAAAACATGTGGACACATTAGCGAAAAGAACCATGGCTTTATGTTTGGCAAAGTCGTGTTTTACAAACTTGATTTAATGTTTTAAGAAAGAGACGAAGGTGATTGATGAGGCCATGGGGCTGGATGGTGGTGGTCAGGACTTAGCAAGGCCCTGTATGTGGTTCCTTTTGGTAGGCGCATACAAAGGTGATGACAAATGGGATCAGCATTTAGTCAGTCAGATGGAAAAAAGAACTGTTTGATCAAAGTAGAGAGAACGTTTTGAAGAGGTGTTTGTGACTGGATATCTGTGAACAGTTTCGGTGTGCTGTGGATCATAAAGATGATTGCCAAAGAATGCAGCAGGATATAGGTCGGCTGGAGACCTGGGTGGATAAAAGACAGATGTCAGATAATCTGAGCAAATCCGAGTTAACGCATTTAAAAGGTCAGCTGCAGGAGAGAGGTATGCAGTAAATGGATGAAGACAATGTTGCTCGGCGTGCAGATCCACAGTTCCTTGAAATAGGCAATACAGGTGGATCATGTGGTTAAGATGGCCGATCGCATAATTTTGTACACCCATTAGAACACAAAGTGTAAAAATTGGCATGCCGTGTTGCAGCTGCATAGAACTTTATTTTGGCCACATTTGGAATATCGTGGACAGGACTGGTTACCAGATCAGTAAAACAATCTCCGAGATGTTGGAAAAAGTTTGAAAAACGTTTACAAGGATGTTGTCTGGTTTGCAGAATGTAAGCCCTGAGAAGAAATTGGACAAACTTCGTTTGCTTTAAATTGGACATCAATGGTTATGGAGCTCCCTGATAAACATTTACCCTTTTAATGAGGGTACATATACCAAACTACAAGTAGCCACAAGTAAAAGGGGGAAAGATTCCCGCAGATATGAGGAGCGTGTTTATTTTTCTGTTCCAGAATGTGAAAGTGCCTGGAGAGCACTGATAGAGGAGAAGATAAATGGCAATGTTTAAGGGCTAAGTGAGACATAGATGAGTAAGCAGGGAATCGAATTTCCCCAACTTTCAATCCCGGATCAAAACGTCCAAATTAGCATCACCCTCTTGAACTGTCCAACCTATCCATGTTCATTCCCACATCTGTTGAACTCCTTTCTAACCTATCACCATGACCCCCACATCCAACTAAATTTTCCTTTCCAACGATCTTCACCCGAGCCCCATCTCCATTCCATTTAGCTTTCTGCCACTTGGACTTCCACCACATTCCTCATGATGAACCTATCGTTGAAATGTCAACTCTCCTGCTCCTCGGAAGCTGACTGACCAGCTGTTCTTTTTCGGCACCACAGTTTTTGACTCTGATCACCAGCATCTGCAGTCCTCACTTTCTCCGAGCACAGGCATCAGGCAGAGTTAGGGCAGGGACAGCGAATAGGTTAGAGACATAACGAGAGAAGGTTCTGCATGCAGTGGGAGATGGATAACATGAGACTTGGTGGGAGGTGGGTGCAGTAATAGAAAAAGAATGTTAAAAATCACACAACACTAGGTTGTACTCCAACAGGTTTAATTGGAAGCACACTAGCTTTCGGAGCGACTCTCCTTCATCAGGTGACAATCACCTGATGAAGGAGCGTCGCTCCGAAAGCTAGTGTGCTTCCAATTAAACCTGTTGGACTATAACCTGGTGTTGTGTGATTTTTAACTTTGTACACCCCAGTCCAACACTGGCATCTCCGAATCATGACTTGAAATAGAATGAGTGCGAGTTCGCAAATTGTCGATGGTGGCACTTTATCTGTTGCAGTGGAGAAGGTCACTGACCACCGTCCACACTGCAGGACATTGACCCAGAAGACTGGCACCTCACTGACCCTTAGGTCAACCTCGTACGAAGCTGGCAGTGTCTGTTGACATCGCCTCCCCTGCCATTCCTGAAGCAAGATAATGTCCCTCTCCTGCACCAGGCCATCCAGCAGAACCTCAGGGGCTTGTCCACAAAGTGTGGCTCTAGTTTTATCCCCTTTGCCATTTCCAGGGCAGTTTTGGATGGAGAAGACAACAGTGTCATGACATCTTAAAGATGGCCGCTGCAACAGGGAGGCCAGCCTATTCTGCGAAATCCAGGCAGTGGACAGTTTTTAGACACATGTTTGCAGGAAAAACAATCGGGAGACTGTCAGATTAAAGGAGGACCTTCGTGCCACGGAAGGTAAGTTATGAGACAGATTTGCGTTGGTATCTTTAATAAATTAATTTAGTTTTGCAGGAATATTCTATCCATGAAACCCGACCAAAATGAAACTTGACCAAACTATGGTAAGATTCAAATCATTATCTGTGCAAACCTACGTAGGTGTTTCCAGGTGTTGTGGTGTGAAATAATAAAGTTAAAATGTTAGGGAGTGTAATTGTGAAGGAGATTCACGTCCTTGAAGTGACTGATACAATGTCCCCGGCCGGTAGAAGAAGCTGGGATAAAATCCTCGCCCAGTATATTATGACCATCATTTTTCAATCTTCACCAGGTAGAGGTATAGGAGTTTTATTAGACATAAAAAGCCGATAGATGAAATCCACACTGTGACAGGTGAATTGAACTGCCCTACAACACAGATCATGGTCAGTGATGCAAATACAATTCCCAGAAGTAGAAATAAAGTCCATTCTGTCAAAAATACTTCTCAATTGTAACATTTCAGGAAGTGAGAAAAGATTCTAGTCGGCGGCTGTGTTGACTTTGCCCCTAGTCAACAATTCATACCTTGCAGTTATTGTCTGTAGGTGACATTTCTGATCTGACAGTTTCATTTCAGAATCACATTGAGACACAAACACAGAATAGGTAAATACATTTTAAACTGAACAAGACACAGGGCATTAGGTATTGACAGTTACTCGCATCCATCCTGAAACTGAGCTCCCAAATCAGATTATGAAATTCACAGACTCTCCCAACTTGTTCAGGATAGGCTGCGGGCAACTCTTCCAGTCCTAATTCCCTCAATCAGAACAAGAAGGTCCCAGGCTTGATAACAGGCCTTTGCATTTGCAACTGAAAAGCGTATATTTCTTTAAATCGACAGCCAGAGAGGGAACAAGCAGATTATCTTCTCCCTGGCGACAATTGCCAGTCTCTGTGACATCGCTCATGTTCTTTAACGCATCCTCTCTCTGTAAACAGTCCAGTTTCTGTAAGTATCCCTACATTTAGAACATCCTCCAAACCTAAGCAGCTCCCTTGTCTGGAAAACCCCTTCCTGCTGTGGGAGAAGGCAAGAGAAGTACAGTTGGATCGAGTTTATGGAAGACGTTAGACAGTGCAAAAAACAGTTTAGTTTGGGGAGTATGAGATCCAGAGTTTGCAGAAAACAAAATAAAATTGTATTAATTCTATAGGAGATTATCAGAAGGCTTGAGAGTAAAGGACGTGAATTCATTTGAAGTATTTTGCGGAGATGGAGTTGTAGTAATTGGCAGAGGTTTGAGAGACTTATAGATTTGAAGGGTCTAATGAAAGAACAGATACATGGAGAGTTTTGACATCTGGTGGTGATTACAGAGATCGGGAGGACTGGACGTGTTACCACAGATAGGGAGGATTTAGGGTGCGGAGATTACAGAGATAGTGAACTGTGTCGGTGCAGAATGTTGTTTCACCAAGGGGAGTAATACGGAACTAGAAGAATTTACACAACCGATCACGCGTTGGAGTAGGTTCCACAATGGGACAAATTGTAGGGACTGAGGAAGTAAAAGAGATTAGTGGATTTTTCGCTGCTGGAAAAATGCTGTGGGCGGCACGGTGGCACAGTGGTCAGCACTGCTGCCTCACAGCGCCAGAGACCCGGGTTCAATTCCCTCCTCAGGCGACTGATTGTGTGGAGTTTGCACGTTCTCCCCGTGTCTGCGTGAGTTTCCTCCGGGTGCTCTGGTTTCTCCCACAGTCCAAAGATGTGCAGGTCAAGTGAATTGACCATGCGAAATTGCCCGTAGTGTTAGGTAAGGGGTAAATGTAGAGGTATGGGTGGGTTGCGCTTCGGCGGGGCGGTGTGGACTTGTTGGGCCGAAGGGGCTGTTTCCACACTGTAAGTAATGTAATCTAAATACTGGACATATAATGAACACTGTAGTGGCTGCAGGAGGTTATGGAGATAATGTTATTTGTCAGGACAAGAGAACGTTAGTGACATTGATGCCTGTGTGGACCGGAGGAAATGGCAATGATTCGGAAGTTTCTATGGATCGAGTAGTTACAGAGAAAGTGAAAGCTTTTAAGACTTGAGAAGTATTATACAGAGAGGGAGGATTCTAGGTACTGTGCGAGATTCATTTCAAAGAAGGTTTATATGACTTGTGTGAATTGCTGATTTAACGTGGGCTGAGTTAGCTGATGGAGGATATCGTGATCCAAATTAATGATATGAGATCAATGAGGGTAGAGAGACAGGATATTACTGTGGTTGGAGGACTCTCATGACATCACAATGAACCACACAGAGGTCTTAGGGCAGAGAAGGATGTTACTTGGCCGATCATGGTTCTTCAACTGAACTCATGGCTGAGCAATGATCTCCTTCTTCCTCTCAAATCCTGACACGTTAATTTTAGACGCAATAATCATCCAATTCCCTCTTGAATGTTTCTATTAAACATGCGTCTTCATCACATCCAAGCACATCATATTTACCCACGAAATGAAAATGTTCTCAGTAAGTTCACTGTGTCTTCTTTCGTATATCACTTAAAATCTGTTTCCTCTCGATCTCCTCCCTTTTGTAAGTGGTTGTAAACTTCTCCGATGTATTCTATTCAGGATTGTTATGAATTTGAAACATTCCATCGTATTTCCTCTTAGCCACCTTTTGTCCATGAGAACAGCTCCATCTTTTTTCAATCTGTCTTCATAACTTTTCATACTCATCCCAGAACCATTTTTGCAAATCACTCCTTCATCCTTAATGTGTTCACCGGTCGTCGTATCATGTGACAAAGAGAGCTGCATATGATACTCCATGTGTCTGATAAAAGTGTGTCTAACATGTGTCTGATAAAAGTACAACATCACGTCCCCGTTCTTGTACTATATATCAATGTTAAAAAACCAAGAGTACTGCATGCTTTACTTGTGCGTTATGTCCTACCAACTACAATGATCTGTGCAAATACAACCCTTAGTCCTTTGTTCCTGTACTTCTTCAGATTATACACACTATTTTGTATTGTCTTTTAATATTCTTGCCAGCAAATGGCGCGGTCTCTTGCTTCTCTGTGTGAAACTTCATCTACTACCTCGTTGATCATTTTACCAATTTGACAATCTTTTTGGCGTTCTATAATATTGCATTGTCTACAATTTCTTTAAGGTTGGTCTCAACTGTCAACTTTCAACTGGGTCCCTGCACACCAGAAGAAGATCGTTCATACAAGCCAGTATAAATGTGGGTCCCGAAACGGACGTGTGGGGAATTTAAATGAAAGTCTTTCTCCGTCCCAAAAAAATATCCAGTAAACTTTCCTCTCGAATTCATATCAATCAGTCAAGTTGTACACACATTGATACAATCCATTTTATCCCTTGAACGAGTGAATGATTGAATTACTTTTGTGTTACATATATAGAGGATGCAACGATGGAAACGTTTTGTCGCCTCTTCCATAAAGTTCTTCCTCATCGTTTTGTTTTATCTTTCCAGTAACCGAGTTTCCTCCTGTTATACATTATGGTCAAAAAGGACGGTAGAGAGGTTAGTTGGGAAGGAACATGGATAGGTCGGGCAGATCAAGACGGCAGTGCTGAGTTGGAGGATTGCGTCTGGGATGGGGTGCAGGAGGGATATGACGAACCTGGTGAAATCAATGATATTGCCATGTGGTTATAAGGTCCCAAGGCAAAATATGTGGACCAAATCCGAGCCACCGAGTGACTACAGGAAGAACACCACAACTTCCTCCTTGGTCTCTCAAACCACTCGGCATCAGCATCAATTTCACAAGTTTCCTGATCTTCACTACCCGAATCTCATCACAGACCCAAACTGCCAACTCGTTCCTACCATGTTGAAGTGTCTGTCTGTCCATCTCCCTTCCCTCCATCTTCCTCCCTCTGGCTGGGTGGCAAGGATTTGGTCCTCATGTTATGCCTTGGGAACTTACAATCACATGGCAACATCGTCGATTTCACCAGTTTCCTCATATCCCCTCCTGCACACTCCATTCGATCTATCACTATTACCTAGGAGACAGTAAGATCTGCAGATGCTGAAGATCAGAGTTGAGAGATTCAGTCCTGATGAAGGGCTTCAGCCCGAAACATCGATTTTCCTATTCCTCGCATGCTGCTTGATCTTTTGTGATTTTCCTGCAACACACACTCAACACTGTCACCATTACCTTCCACTGCATCGACCTATCGTCTTCCCAGCTACTTTCCACCAAGCTCGAGCCCTATCACCTCTGAAATATTCTCCAGAGCCGTTCTACCACCAACTTTCCGGATGAAGGGCTTCCACATGAAACATTAATTCTCTTGCTCCTTGGATCCTGCCTGACCTGCTGGGTTTTTCCATTATCATTACCGCGTCCATTCTGGATGATTTCATTTTCTCAATACGACTATTCTATGCAGATGCAATCACTCTCAAATTTCCCTGCCGTTTTATTCTCTCCAGCCTTTGCACGAGTTGGTGGCCGACAAACTGTATATTACAGTGTAACTGCGCACTTACTGTTCTGTGTCTTCATCCAAATTAATTTTGTCCTTGGAGAAATCCTATCTTTCTTGATCTCTAACGTAATTGTAAACCAATATTTCTACTCTTCAGCATTCCCTTTATATCGTTTATTAATACTTTATACCCAACATTATTTAACACGGATCAACCTGTGCTGTCATATCTCAATTTGAAACGCATTTAGTCTTAACTAATAACTTAGAATAAAGTTAAAATCAAGGAAATTCATTTAAGATTCACTTATCATCCACCTGCAGCTTCCTGAGATTTTTATATTAGCTCAGACTTTCACTTGTTCCTGATATTTCTGAGTTCAGTCTTTCATTCAGGAAAAAAAAAGAGTAGAAATTGCGAAAATGAAGTCGCCAATGGCATTGTATTATAGTGCAATTAACTTCATGTTTTTTTCTGTGATGCCCTCAAGCTCCTGCTTCAAGTTGCTCTCTAACATGGTCACTCCCTCTCTGACTCGATACTGATTTTGAAGGCATACGCTCTGCTTCTTCTCCATCTTTAAGTCCGAGTAGGCCTCGATCATCTTTGCTGATTTCTATTCTCCAGCTCTGTGCTGCTCACTCTCTCGTTTTCTGCCTCATCTAGATATAATACTCCCATTCCGCACTGATCCCTCACAGGATCGCAGTCGTGCCTGGAAGACAGAAGAAAGGAGGATCGAAGGATGAGTGTGGACAGAGAATTGAGCATGCTATCAGGGAAGAAACAAGTTGTCTGGATAGATAGGGAGGGCTGGAGGACCTGAAGGAGGCGCAGGGAGAGTTTCAGGCACCGAAGACAGTAAAGGGATTAGGGAGGTGGTGAGGTGTTTTGTTCGAGGTGGTTACTCCAGTGAGAGCTCTGTATGGTCCATAGAGCTTTTAATTAACTAGTTACAGAGATATGAAGACTTGAACAAAAGACAAAATGACAGGCAGGGAATGTCGGAGGGACATTACATTTTTGGATGTTAAAGAGGTAAGAATCTTCTGGTGACTGGCGGGTGTAAAGACTAAGGACCATTTTGGAGACTCCTGATGTTTATGTGCCCTCAGGACTCGAGACGGTACAGAGAATGGGAACACTGTTTAGGGTTGGATGAGGTTATTGGAATATAGCAGTTGCTTGGGATTGAGGAGGTGGCACAGATAGGGAGTTTTTGAAGTATCTGAACTATTTTAGAGCACAGTTGGGCATGTCCAGCCACTGGAATCTAGAGCAATAATGGGAGGTTCTCCAATTGTTTGAAGGGATACTGTCTGTTCTAGGGAATTGTGCGAGGTACATGTTTAGATGAGGGCTAGGCGACAGGAATTTTAAGCAAGAATACGGAGTTTTGCACAGAAGGGAATGGAGGAGGTGCGATAATTAGTGAAACTATAGGAGTTGCATATAGCGAAGGATGTCTCCTATGAAGGGAGAGCTGCAATCCAAAGAGAAAAGGTGGGGTATCAGAGCAACATGGGTATGAGGCTGAAGACAAGCAGAAAGGAACAGGACGAACAGGGAGGAACAGAGAGTAGAAAATTAACTCCAAATCAAAGAATCGGTTCGTGACTGGAAATCGTGTTGAAATAATCCATTATAATCATCTGGTTTTTGCATGGATAAAGTATCTGTAATAAGATACATGGACTTGTGAGACTGAGATAAGTGCGATGCAGTCATCAAACAGACGTGGTTACAGGGTGAACAGAAGATAGAAACATGCACGTTTGTTTTTTCCTACATGCAGTAAGGTTCTCATGGTCTCGTACAACATACATTACTCACTGAAAAATGCACAGAGGCTGCTCAGAATCAACGACGTAGCTGTGGGTCTGGAGTCACATGTAGACAAGACCAGGTAAGAAAGTCAGATGTTCTTCCCTAAAGAACGCAAGTGAACCGGACGAGTTTTTCCTGATGTTCAGCAACGGATTTCTGATGGCCTGACCAATGTCCTGTACAACCACAGCATGATGTTTCAATCGTATTCGCAGTGCTCTGAACAATGAAGGCAAACGAGCCAAATTCCTTCCTACCTGTGAAGGCACTTTCATGAAAATGTACACCTGCACCAATGGTTCTTTGTCCGATAAGTCTGGCCAGGGTCCGACCAATGACTGTTTATGCCCTGCTCTGGTGTGGCCTTCCAAAATGGAACACCTCGCACTTATACAAATTAATCTCCATCAGCTATTCCTCAGCTCCCCGGCCCAGCCGATCAACATCCCGTTGTGTTCTAACATAACCATCTTCATAGTCCATCGTACTACCCATTTCAGTGTCAGCCACAAACGTATTAACAAGGACTCTGATATTGTCATCCAAATTGTTCAAATAAATGATCCACAACAGTGGACCCAAAAATGAACCTCATGGCACATCACTGATCACAAGCTTCCAGTCAGAACATCAACCCTCTCCCACCAACTTTATCTCCGATCATCAAGCAAGTTTTTCTTTCAGTTGGTAAGCTCCCCTTCATCATGTGTGTTCTAACAGTGTTACGCGGTGTACCATGTGAAAACACGTCGAAGGCCTTGCTGATGTCCGTGTATTTCTTGGCCAAAACTGAAGCAGATTTCCCATGCCCAAGGCCATGTTGACCGGCCTTATCTTTCAAAATGCATGTGGTTCGTGTCTCTCAGAATCTCCACCTACAAAATGCCTCCCTCTGACGTCTGTCTCACTGGTCTGTAGTTTCCTGGCATCTCCATGCAGCCCTTAAGGTTCTGGAATAACGTTAGCCGCCCTCCGGACTTCCAGAATCTCACCGTGATGATCGATGATATAAATATCCCTGATAGTGATACCACAATTTCTTTCCCAGCTGCCACAGCCCCCTCGGATACACCGAATGAGCTCCTCGGGGTTTTTCTACCTTTATGCGTTTTAAGACCACCAGAACGTCCTATTCTATACACTGAAATTTTATGAAGACATCACTATTTATTTCTCCAAGTTTCAATCGTTTCTTCGCAGTAAATAGTGATGTAAAAGTTTTGTTCAGGATCTCGGTAACTGTTCCACACTTAGAAGATTTTGTAAATCTTTCAGGGGCCCTATTCCCTGCTTGGTTATTCTTTTTGCGCCGATTGAAATGTATCAAAAGGCTTTGAAATTTCAAAAATATGTTCCCCCTTACCACCACTCCCCTCCCCCATGCTTATCTATTCTGCCATGCATAGCCACACCAAAGATAAAATTCAGCAGCTTCAACAAAAGTGTTTTCCTTTTATAAAATCATGTGTCTCTCATTGTTTCTAAGGGTCCCGTCAGTATTTATTGTTCGATCCTTTAAAATGCAATCTAGCACGTTCCTGACTTACAGTGTGGCTAACACCGATTGGTTTCAGACTATTACGGATCAGGCAAGACAACTCAAAACATTTTTAATCAAACAACCGAGACCATAACTTTACAATTTGATTCGATACGTGTGCAGTGAAGGTTACACTGAGTAAATTAGCTAGGTTGACTTACAGGTTTTAAAACAGACAAAACAAATTTACAAAATTATGTAATGAAATAGAAAGAACAGAATATGAAACGCCTACAGTACTCAGACTATCCAAACTAGTCTTAATTATGTTGTTCCGAATACATACAGCTGACTCAATAATGAAAACCCCTCAGTTTCAGGAAAAATCAAACGAAGGCTTCCAGGTCGAAGTTTGAACAGCAGAAGGAAAGAGAGAGTCCAGAAGCCTGTTTCCACACAGATCCACAGCTGAAACCTCTCACTAGTTCTGGACTGAATTGCTCACCTTTGAGAGCTGGCCACCCCGTCTTGACTGATATAGGTTGGTTAGAAAATGTAAAGGCTTTGACTGAAAGAGTCATCCTTTTATGTATAAACGAAAAGACCTTTCATCTTCGTACCAAACCCAGGCGTTTAGGAGTCCAGACTGCGTTGCGATCCCTCTGAAAACAAAACAAAGGTACAGTATTCTTGAGAAACGTAACAGCTTTTAGCACAAAAATACTGTTTTGTGAAAAGACTGACAGCATAAAGCGTTTTCGAAGACTTTGTGTATCAATCCGAAAAAAATCATAGCTTAGGATTTCAGCCTTTAATAGAAAAGGTAAATTAACAACTGGCACTTATTACACAGAGGATGAAATCTAAACATAGGGAGATCTTGCATAGGCAAAGTATGAATCAGACCTCACTTACAATATTATGAACAGTCTGAGTGCGCTAAGGAAAGATATTCTTGCATTGGAGGCAGGCCAGAGAATACTCACTAGGCTGATGTTGGGAATGGAGTGATGTTGTAATGAGAAGAGGTGGAAAAGATTGCGTGCCAACGCATTGGAGTTTAGAAAAATGAGACAGAATGTTTTGGAAACTTTGAAGATTCTGAGGGGCTTCGCCAGAGTAGATATGGGGAAGTTAGAAAGTAGAAAAATACAGCACAGCAAAAGGCCCTTCGGCACACCATTGCTGTGCTGACCGTGGTGATATTTTAAAGTTATCCCATCTGCCTGCACATGGTTCATAGCTTTTTATTCTGTGGCTGAATAAATGCGATGTAAACCCTTTTCTCATGTTTCTGTTTCTATCAACTCTCTGGGCACCTTCCACCATTTTTTTAAAAAATAATTTACCTCAAACAGTTTATTTCAACTTTCTCTTTCTCACCTTCTGTCCGATGGTAGAGATTGTAGAAACAAAACATTGCCAGGGTGGGATGGATCTTTACGAATGCTGGCTGCCTTTCCTTAACAGGCAGCCTGGTAGATGGATTTCAGAGATGAGAGGTTGGCCTTTGTGATTGCCCGAGCCGAGATCATAACTCTCTGTAACAGTCTCCGATCTTGAATGTCACATTTGTCATACCAGGTAATGATACAACCAAACAGAATGCTATCGATTACGCACCAATAAACGTTGGCAAGTTATTCACCGTCATTCGAAATTTCCTCAGTTGACTTAGGAAGAGGAGATGTTGTTGGTCCCTTGTAACCAGTGCATCCACATGAACAGTCCAAGAAATCTTGTTGTGGACCACTACTCCGAGGAGCTTCACACTCTTCACTTGGTCCACCTCTGTGCTGTTATTGTGTAGGGGGGGCGGGCGGGGGGTGTCATGAACAACATCCCACTGAAAGTCAATATTGAGTCCCATGATTTTGATGGCATTGAGAGCAAGGTAGTTCTTATGGCACCATTTTTTCCAGGTCTTCTACCTCCTGTCCATAGTCTCTTTCGTCGCAATTTGAGATTAGACGGACATGGTGGTGTCATCAGCAATCTTGCAAATGGCATTATTCTGGTATTTGCCGATGCTGTCAGAGAATATACAATGAGTTCAGGAGGTGGCTGAGTATGCACCCCTGGAAGGCTCCAGTGTAGAGAGTTGGTGCCGATGAAATATTGTCACCAATCTTCAATTGTGGTCTTTTGGTCAGGACCTGAGGATCAAGTTGCAGAGAGTGCGGCTCTGTCCGACATCACTGAGTTTAGTAATCAGTCTCCAGGGGATAATAGTGTCGAAGGCTGAACTGTAGTAAATATTTAGGATTCTTACGTAGCTCTTATTGGTTTCAAGATGTTCTGGGGAGATTGAAGGGCAAGTGATATAACATCTGACGTGGATCGTATGGTCCGATAAGCAAATTGGAGTCAGGAAAGTGTAGTGGGGATGTTGGAGTTGATTAATACCATGACCAGCATTTCATAGCACCTCATGAACACTGAAGTTAGGGTCATTGGCCAGTAGTCATTGACACATGCTACACGAGCCTTCTTAGATACAGGGATGTTGTTGGCCTCTTGAATAGGCAGGGACAGTGGCCTGCTGCAGGGCGAAATGGGACTATTTGGCACTGATCATTTGGTGCCGCCGTTTTGGCTCTAAATTTTTTGGCGCTCATTACTTTGGCGATGAGCTGTTTTGGCGTCAGTTCAGAATAAAAAGAAATAGTCTTGTAGAGACCGTAAAAAATCGTTTTAATTGTATTGTAAGAAATAAATCGAATTCTTTTTTATTCATTGTCTTTCATCTATTCATTATAAAACCGAATTTCTACATTTTGCTACATTTATCAAACAAATATAGATAATCATTGTGTGAAAATGTTGGTTTGTTTCTCTTGCTTAGAATGTTTTCAACCATTTCTGGTATGGGCTCTACAAGAAAATAGAAAGAAAATTGTACTACAGCTTTCCGATGTGAAGGCAGAAGGGCTGAAGTATCATCAAGGTGCTAGATGACTATTTACAATTGTTAAATAAGCAAAGGATCACAAAACGAGATTTCAATCTACAGCAGGTCATTCCAGTTTGACTATCAACTCTTGCTAGGTTTGAAAATTACATCGGGTCATTCGTCATCCTTCATTCTTTAACCAA